>NC_052334.1:27586515-27859015 GCF_016432855.1 Salvelinus namaycush | reverse complement strand
GACCACATCTAGTGACCACAACCACACAACTACTGACCACACAACAGCTGAACCACACAACTACTGACCACAATGACTGACCGCAAACACACACCTACTGGCCACAACAACTGACCACAACAACTGACCACAACAACTGACCACAACCACACAACAACTGACTACAACCACACAGCTTCTTACCACACAACTACTGACAACTCAAATACTGACCACAACCACAGGACCTCTGACCACAAACATAAAACTGCTGACCACATCTACTGACCACAACCTCACAACTACTGACCACAACCACACAACTTCTGACCACAACCACACAAGTGCTTACCACATTTTGTGACAACAACCTGTCACGTTCTGACCATAGTTCTTTTGTATTTTCTTTGTTTTCGTGTGGTCAAGGCGTGAGTTGGGTGGGTTATCTATGTTTTGTGTTTCTGTGTTGGTTTTCTCGTTTGGCCTGATATGGTTCTCAATCAGAGGCAGGTGTTAGTCATTGTCTCTGATTGGGAACCATATTTAGGTAGCCTGTTTTCTGTTGGGTTTTGTGGGTGGTTATTTTCAGTCTTTGTGTGTCTGCACCAGACAGAACTGTTTCGGTTGTTTCTTTGTTGTTTTGTTATTCAGTGTTCAGTTTGGATTATTATTAAATATCATGAACACTTACCACGCTGCACCTTGGTCCTCACCTTCATCCACCGACGACAGCTGTTACACAACCACACAACTTCAGTCACTTCCTGTTGAACAAGGGAGAGCTCGGTTTGTTGTGTTGGAAAGTTTGATGTTTTGAAATTGTGTTGAAAAGTTTCTTAGTTGCTAGCTAACTTTTGAATTTGGATCCTACGCAGACGGCATCAGTTGTTGGGACTGCTACTCTCTGTCCAGTGATCCTGACAACCAAGGCCGGGTCTGAGGAGCTATTTGGCGAAGAAGCTAGCCTAGCTGCTAGCTACCTGCCTATCAAGCTAGCGGGGTTTTCTTGAGTGCATGAACGCAGCCCGCTACGCAGTTAACCATTGTGGCTGGGACCGCGGATTGTCTCGGGTTTGCGACCTGCCCTGTCTGGAACTGCGAGGAGTAACAGCATAACCTACGTTGCTAGCTACCATAACAAAGACCAAAGCCGACGGCAGTACCGTTGAGGACAGTTGTGTCAATCTATCACAGGTGAAGGATCTTTTAAATGAACAAAATAGTTCTACAAGCAGTCATTACAACAACAAGAAAATAGCTTCAAGTGTTGAGTCCAAATACTGGTGGAGTCAACTAATAAAAGAATGGAGGACCTGACCAGAGAGGTCCAGGACCTGAAGAATAGTTTGCAGATCTCCCAGGGTCACCGTGATGAGTTTTAGGAGAACGGCAAGATGACAGCAATCTGTAAGTCATTGAGAGAGGACAGCAGTTCTGTGTGTGAATCCATGATAACAATGACGGAGAAATCAGATTATCTTGAGGGAAAATTAAGGAGGAACAACATGGTTGTGGATGGAAATGCAGAATCTCCACATGAGACCTGGACAGAGTCAGAGGACAAAGTGAGGGAAATGATCTCAGAGAAATTTAAGATGGACCACAGGAAGATTGAGGTGGAGCACGCCCACAGAACTGGTAAACCCACCATCGGCCGATTCCTGAGGTTCAAGGACAAGGTAGCTGTTCTGGAAAGAGCCAGAAGAGGAAAGAACTTATCCCAGCCACGAAAGCTGCCAGAGCGCGTGGGGACATTGCTTACTTCCGCTATGACAGGCTCATTGTCCACCCTCCCTCCCTAAAGCCTGGAAGAGATGAGAGAGCAAAGCCTATGGGTTCGTAGCTTCAACCCCGCAGCACACACACATACTTACACACACCACTTGACTGCTGAATGTATATTTTTGTATCTTGCTTTGTTTTCTCTTTTCCATATTATGTCTATCTCTGATGAGCTACCCAAGAAAGGGCTGAAAATAGCCCATATTAATATATGTAGTCTTAGAAATAAGGTTCATGAAATCAATCAATTGCTAACATCAGATAACATTCATATATTAGCCATTTCTGAGACTCACTTAGATAATTAATTTGATGATACAGCAGTAGCAATACAAGGATATAATATCTATAGAAGAAACAGACATGCTTATGGGGGAGGTGTTGCTGTATATATTCAGAGCCATATCCCTGTAATGCTTAGAGAATATCTTATGTCAACTGTTATTGAAGTGTTGTGGTTGCAGGTTGACTTGGCACATCTAAAGCCTTTTCTTTCTGGGTGTTGCTATAGGCCACCAAGTGCTAACAGTCAGTATCTAAATAATATGTGTAATATGTGATATGTGTCAAATATGTGTCAAAGCTTGATAATGTATGTGATGAAAACAGAGAGGTCTACTTTCTTGGGGACCTGAATATTGATTGGTTTTCATCAAGCTGTCCGCTGAAGATGAAGCTTCTCACTGTAACCAGTGCCTGTAATCTGGTTCAGGTTATTAATCAACCTACCAGGCACTGGAGGCTCCTCAGAGGAGGAAGGGGAGGACCATCCTCTTCAGTTAATTTCATAAAAAATTCAAATGGTAAAACATTGAAAAAGTTTTCCTTTTTAGATAAAACTATACTAAATATATTCACGTCGACAAATAATTGATTAAAACACACTGTTTTGCAAAGAAGGTCTACAGTAGCCTCAACAGCACTCTGTGGGGTAGCACCATGGTGTAGCCGGAGGACAGCTAGCTTTCGTCCTTCTCTTGGTACATTGACTTCAATACAAAACCTAGGAGGCTCTTGGTTCTCACCCCCTTCTATAGACTTACACAGTAATTATGACAACTTCTGGAGGACGTCCTCCAACCTATCAGAACTCTGACATGTTGTCCACCCAATCAAAGGATCAGAGAATGAACCTAGTACGGAAAGCATAAGCTACAGCTAGCTAGCACAGCAGTGCATAAAATGTGGTGAGCAGTTGACTCAAAGAGAGAGAAAGACAATAGTTGAACAATTTTCAACAATTTAATTTCTTCAAAAATGAAGGAGAAGCAAGAGAGATAGTAAGAGATTTCATTTTTTTAACTTACTTAGCTAGCAAATGCAGCTGGCTAGTTTAATTACTCAAACACCCAGCTCAAATAGAGGGATGCTATGTTAGCTAGCTGGCTTTGACTATCCAACACAACACTGGAACTCTTCCAAGTCAAGGTAAGCTTTTGGTTTTATTAATTTATTGCCACTGGGGCCCGCCAGTGTAACTGTGTAACAGTATAACTTTAAACCGTCCCCTCGCCCCGACACGGGCGCGAACCAGGGACCCTCTGCATACATCAACAACTGACACCCACGAAGCGTCGTTACCCATCGCTCCACAAAAGCCACGGCCCTTGCAGAGCAAGGGGCAACACTACTAATAGGTTTCAGAGCAAGTGACGTAACTGATTGAAACGCTACTAGCGCGTACCCGCTAACTAGCTAGCCATTTCACATCCGTTACACTTGCTTACTGACTGCTTGGTGCCTTGCAAAAGTATTCACCCCCTTGGTGTTTTTTATATTTTGTTGCATTACAACCTGTAATTTAAATGGATTTTTGTTTGGATTTCATGTAATGAACATACACAAAATAGTCCAAATTGATGAAAGTGAAATTACATTTTTTTATTAAAAAACTGAAAAGGGGTGTGTGCATATGTATTCACCTCCTTTGCTATGAAGCCCCTAAATAAGATCTGGTGCAACCAATTAACTTCAGAAGTCACATAATTAGTTAAATAAAGTCCACCTGTGTGCAATCTAAGTGTCACATGATCTGTCACATGATCTCAGTATATATACACCTGTTCTGAAAGGCCCCAAAGTCTGCAACACCACTAAGCAAGCGGCACTGTGAAGACCAAGAAGCTCTCCAAACAGGTCAGGGTCAAAGTTGTGGAGAAGTACAGATCAGGGTTGGGTTATAAAAAAATATCCGAAACTTTGAACATCCCACGGAGCACCATTAAATCCATTATTAAAAAATGGAAAGAATATGGCACCACAACAAACCTGCCAAGAGAGGGCCGACCACCAAAACTCACGGACCAGGCAAGGAGGGCATTAATCAGAGAGGCAACAAAGAGACCAAAGATAACCCTGAAGGAGCTGCAAAGCTCCACAGCGGAGATTGGAGTATCTGTCCATAGAACCACTTTAAGCCGTACACTCCACAGAGCTGGGCTTTACGGAAGACTGGCCAGAAAAAAATAAGCAAACATGTTTGGTTTTCGCCAAAAGGCATGTGGGAGACTCCCCAAACATATGGAAGAAGGTACTCTGGTCAGATGAGACTAAAATTTAGCTTTTTGGCCATCAAGGAAAACACTATGTCTGGCGCAAACCCAACACCATTCACCCCAAGAACACCATCCCCACAGTGAAGCATGGTGGTGGCAGCATCATGCTGTGGGGATATTTCTCATAGGCAGGGATTGTGAAACTGGTCAGAATTGAAGGAATGATGGATGGGGCTAAATACAGGGAAATTCTTGAGGGAAACCTGTTTCAGTCTTCCAGAGATTTGAGACTGGGACGGAGGTTCACCTTCCAGCAGGACAATCACCCTAAGCATACTGCTAAAGCAACACTCGAGTGGTTTAAGGGGAAACATTTAAAAGTCTTGGGATGGCCTAGTCAAAGCCCAGACCTCAATCCAATTGAGAATCTGTGATATGACTTAAAGATTGCTGTACACCAGCGGAATCTAATCTAATTTGAAGGAGCTGAAGCAGTTTTGCCTTGAAGAATGGGCAAAAATCCCAGTGGCTAGATGTGCCAAGCTTATAGAGACATACCCCAAGAGACTTGGAGCTGTAATTGCTGCAACAGGTGGCTCTACAAAGTATTGACTTTGGGGGGGGGGGGGTGTGAATAGTTTTGCAGGCTCAAGTTTTCAGTTTTTTTGTCTTATTTCTTGTTTGTTTCACAATAAAAAATGTTTAGCATCTTCAAAGTGGTAAGATGTTGTGTAAATCAAATGATACAAACCCCCCAAAAATCTATTTTTTATTCCATGTTGTAAGGCAACAAAAAAGGAAAAATGCAAAGTTGGGTGAATACTTTCACAAGCCACTGTACACTCTAACATTACTGCATGATTGTATCAGGTTAACTAACGCATTAGTTATATTAGCTATGTTGACTAGGATGTTACTTTAGCTAATATTGAGACAACAATATAGGCTATGTGTAGCGGTTATGACATGGTTTGGCTTGGATTTTTTTTCTCACCTGGTCACACACAGCTGATGTGTTGTTCATTGAAGTCCACAAACGAAGAGAAAAGGTGAGAGTAGGAGTGTGCATAGAGACGAGAAGGAATACAACGTGGCTGGTATGAAAGTGAATTGTGATTATGCGTGATCAGAGGTGTATTCATTCCACCAATTCTGTTGAAAAACGTTTCTTAAACGGAAGCAAATGAAACGGGGATACAAATACCTGAATTTGTCCCATAAAAACTCTTGTCTGCAAATGTTGGACTAATGATTACACCCTAGATAAGCTAGATGCAGTTAAGAGTGTGCAAGGCGGTATTGAATGTGTCACTGTCTGTCCATATGTCACTGTCTGTCATCTTAATTTTTCTCTCGACCTGTGTGCACCTACGTTGTAAACTTTCATTCATAGTCTAGGTTGTAGCAACCTCATGATGGGTATAGGGATAATCGAGTATCATGTAGTAGCCTAAACCTATCGATGTTACATTGAACTGGGTGAATGGAATATGAATGACAGTCATCCCACATGCTGTAATAGAAATAAGGCCATGCTCATTATTTAATTTTTTATATTTGTTGGTCTGATGTGATTAATAAGGAGAATCCAGATGCTGCACTTGATGAATTTTTGAAATTGCTTCTTTTAATTATTGATAAACATGCACCTGATAAGAAACTGACTGTTAGAACTCTTAAGGCTCCATGGATAGATGAGGAATTGAAAAAGGGTATGGTTGAAAGAGATGGGGCAAAAGGAGTGGCTTATAATTCTGGCTGCACATCTGACTGGCTGACTTACTGCAAATTGAGAAATTATGTGACTAAACTCAACAAAAAGAAGAAGAAAATGTATTATGAAGCCAAGATCAATGATATAAAGAATGACAAAAACAAAAAAAACTTTGCATAAAAAATGCTCATGCACAAATAACAAATAATGAAAGAAAAGCATTGCAAGTTTGAATTTTGAAACGTTTGTGTGAGAGAGGTAAAAAATATATTATCGATCAATAACGACAAAATTCCTGACATTGACAACTTAGATGGAAAGCTACTGATGGTAGCTGACTCTATAGCCACTCCTATCTGTCATATCTTTAAACTGAGCATAGAGGAAAGTCTTTGTCCTCAGGCTTGGAGGGAAGCCAAAGTAATTCCGCTACCCAAGAATGGTAAAGAGGCTGGTTCTAACATCAGACTTATCAGCTTGTTGCCAGCTCTTAGCACACTGTTGGAAAAAATGGTGTTTAATTAACCAAACACAATGCTATTTCTCTGTAAACAAATTAACAACAGGCTTTCAGCATGCCTTTAGAGAAGGGCACTCAGCATGTACTGCACTGACACAAATGACTGATGATTGGTTGAAAGAAATTGATAATAAGAAGATTGTGGGAGCTGTACTGTTAGATTTCAGTGCAGCCTTTGATATCGTTGACCATAACCTGTTGTTGATTAAACTTATGTGTTATGGCTTTTCAACCTCTGCCTTATCGTGGATTCAGAGCTATCTATCTAATAGAACTCAAAGAGTTTTCTTTAATGGAAGCTTATCTAACATCAAACATGTAAAGTGTGGTGTACCGCAGGGCAGCTCTCTAGGCCCTCTACTCTTTTCTATTTTTACCAATGACCTGACACTGGCATTAAACAAAACATATGTGTCCATGTATGCTGATGATTCAACGATATACGCATCAGCAACCACAGCCAATGAAATCACTGAAACCCTTAACAAAGAGTTGCAGTCTGTTTTGGAATGGGTGGCCAATAATAAACTAGTTCTGAACATCTCTAAAACTAAGAGCATTGTATTTGGTACAAATCATTCCGTAAGTTCTAGACCTCAGTTGAATCTGATAATGAATGGTGTGGCTGTTGAACAAGTTGAGGAGACTAAATTACTTGGCATTACCTTAGATTGTAAACTGTCATGGTCAAAACATATAGATTCAATGGTTGTAAAGATGGGGAGTGGTCTGTACGTAATAAAGAGATGCCCTGCTTTTTTGACACCACACTCCAAAAAGAAAGTCCTGCAGACTCTAGTTTTGTCTTATCTTGATTATTGTCCAGTTGTGTGGTCGAGTGCTGCAAGGAAAGATCTAGTTAAGCTGCAGCTGGCCCAGAACAGAGCAGCACGTCTTGCTCTTAATTGTAATCAGAGGGCTGATATAAATTCTATACATGGCAGTCTCTAAGAGTTGAGGAGAGACTGACTGCATCACTTCTTCTTTTTATGAGAAACATTCATGTGTTCAAAATCCCAAATTGTTTGCATAGTCAACTTACACACAGCTCTGACACACACACTTGCCCCACCAGACATGCCACAAGGGGTCTTTTAACAGTCCACAAATCCAGAACAAATTCAAGAAAGTGTACAGTATTATAGACATCCATTATTGCATGGAACTCTGTTCCACGTTGATGTAGTTCTGTCCTTGATGTCACGTGTGCTCCCTCTCCGGCCTCTAGGTCACCAGGCTGCTCGTTATGGCGCACACCTGTCACCATCGTTACGCGCACCTGCGCGTCATCAGACTCACCTGGACTCGTTCACCTCCTTGATTACCTGCCCTATATATGTCACTCCCTTTGGTTCCTTCCCCAGGTGTTATTGTTTCTGTTTCAGTTTCATTTCTGGCGTTGTTCGTGTTTCTTGTTTTGGATTATGTTGTGTTTTTTTTCATTAAAACACTCACTCCCTGAACTTGATTCCCTACTCTCAGCGCACTTTGCTACACTTGAGCTGTTCTTGTTTATTAATGCTCTGTATTATATCATGTTTTATGTTTTATGAGGACCCGAGGTAGAGTATCTGATGCTTTTGCAACAGTTAATGGGGATCCTAATAAAATACCCCCCAAAAATACCAACTACTGACCACAACCACACAACTTCTGACCACACAACTACTGACCACTCATCTACTGACCACATCTAGTGACCACAACCACACAACTTCTGACCACATTTAGTGACAACAACCACACAACTTCTGACCACAACCACACAACTGCTTACCACATCTAGTGACCACAACCACATAACTACTGTTCACAACCACACAACTACTGACCACTCATCTATTGACTACAACAACTGACCACAACCACACAACTTCTGACCACACAACTACTGACCCCACATCTAACTACTGACCATAATCACACAACTTTTAACCACATCCACACAACTACTGACAACAACCTCAAAACTACTGACCACAATTACTGTCCAGAACCTCAAAACTACTGACCACAACTACTGTCCAGAACCTCAAAACTACTGACCACAACTACTGACCACTACTGAACACAACTACTAACGAAACATTATGACCACAACTACTTACCACAACCACACAACTACTGACCACAACCACACAACTACTGATCACAACTCATGAGCACAATGACACAACTACTGACCACAACTACTGACCACAACTACTGACCGCAACTACTGCTCTGGTCCGCACTAGCTCTGGATCAGCTCTGGTCTGTGCTATAAATTATAATTACTTATATGCATACATTAGCATATAATGCCTACCAACAAATTCTAGAAAACTTGTATCAACTATCACTACATAATTTTGCATACATTTCCATAAAATAACCCATCACCAGTAACTTTTGAACCATTCAAGCAAGAGACTTCAAATCAACTTTCACATGTTCAGGCTATCCTGATTTAAAACTTTTATTAACTAATAACTATAAATGACCATAAATTAGCATACAATAACCCACCAACAGTAACTCTTGAACCGTTCAAGCTAGATACAGCAAACCAACGTTCATATGTTCAGGCTATCCTAACTTTTCATCTACCTACATTTTCAACTATAACCAGTCACCACAATTACAACTGCAGACACTACCATTACTATAAGTTTTTCAAAACCACACATATTTTAAAACTATTTTTTGCTTTAAATAGTAAAGTAAGATGTTTTAAACTTCTACCCCTACCACAAAAATACTTTTTAAAAGCTTTAGCAAGCCCCACAACTTTACTTGTAAAGTTACCATCTAGTATGTTATTGACCTTCTTCCCTGCTCTCCCCCTGCTGCTGTAAGTCTTTATTGGAACAATCAGCAGGGCTCAAACCAGCCCAGTCACACCACTAAAGTACAATTTAGATAATAAGCATCTAATGCTTTCAGTCATTACCGAGGGCTCATAAATGACAGAGCATGTAACCACAATGTGTGACTCATCTGAGAGCACACATATGCAAATAAACACACACACACACACACACACATATGCACACGCACACACAGATATATGCACACAACACATAATCGTGCACATACACATACATACACTCACATGTAGCCTGAGGGAACATTATTGTAAATCACACATATGCTGTAAGTCCAACACCAGTTGCCTACTCCGACATGTTCTCCTGACCTCAGTGTAGTCATACATGTGAACTGATACTGTAGCTTTCACTTACTCAATACAACCTGCTGCTTATAACACTATATTTGTCAAGACATTTCCTAAATGTAATTTACTCCTTTTGGAAGAACACAGATTACTGCCATCATCAGACATTCTGGTTAGAATTGATACAGGCTTTGCTAAGAGAGGTGTGATTGGCATCCATTCCTTTTGAAAGAAGTTTGTATTTTGGCTTATGTTGCTTTTCTTCTAGCAGCAACAGTACCAGCACAATGTGCAACATGAAAGTTACCACTTCAGAGAGCTTTCAACTTCAACATGTGCCTCCTGAGACCCCGGCTTGCTGTCAGAGCCGAGAACAAAGCCCTCCATCCGCCTGGCTGCTGCTGCTGCTGGGAAGACTGTGTGTGTGTGTGTGTGTGTGTGTGTGTGTGTGTGTGTGTGTGTGTGTGTGTGTGTGTGTGTGTGTGTGTGTGTGTGTGTGTGTGTGTGTGTGTGTGTGTGTGTGTGTGTGTGTGTGTGCGTGTGTGTATAATATGTGTGTACATGTGTGCATGTGTGCATGTGTGTGTACGTGTATGCGTGTGTGCGTGTGTGTGTACGTGTATGCGTGTGTGCGTGTGTGTGTACGTGTATGCGTGTGTGCGTGTGTGTGTACGTGTATGCGTGTGTGCGTGCGTAGATGATGTGAGGAGATATTGTTTTCCAGGTTGCTGTTTATCCATGTTTGGTCTACAGCCTGACCACTGATCCATTCTGTGTTGTTGTTTTGTGTTGCTGTGTTACTGTGCAATGATTACTATAATGTCACGCACTGTGTTGGTGAGCAATTGCATTAGCCATCAACAGATGACACAACATGTGTGTGTGGATCTGTATGTACTGTATGTATGTATGAGTGGCTCAACACATTGTCCTCGGGGAGTGTTAAAGATGTTTGTTTTTATCCAAGCATAGAAACCACGCTGGAAAACACAGGCAGAAGGACACTTCTTCAAATATAGGCTTCTACCCCCTCGGGGGGCACTTACTCACACATGAACAAACACACACACTCATACACAAACACACACACTCATACACAAACACACACACACTCAAATGCATGCGCGTGGGCATATGTACACACACACATACACACACCAAAACACACTTACACACCAACCTGGTCTCAGAGCATTTCGTATTACTCTGTATTCTGTACGTATAAAGACACTCCATTTAGTATGATATGTTACGTTCTGTATGGTATGTATTAATTTGTGGATGTCCATCACCCATTTCGTACGATATGTTACGAATTACATGTTACGAATTTCCAAAATGTACAATATGTTATGGATTCTAGCTAGGTGGCTAACGTAAGCTAGCTTAGGCTAGGGGTTAGGGTTAGGGGAATGGTTAGCTAAAACTGTTAAGGTTAGGGTTAAGGGTAGGGTTAGCTAACATGCTAAGTAGTTGCAAAGTCATTGAAAAGTAGTAAGTTGTTGAAAAGTTGCTAATTAGCTAAAATGCTAAAGTTATCCGTGATGAGATTCAAAACAGATGTTTGCGTTATACTCCTACCCGTCTACCCTGACCAACCACCCTACTTTTGTTTTTGTTTTAAGTATCCATCAGTCTTATTAAGTAACCATACCAAACGTAAGATATCATACTGTCCCAGATGTACATTTACTATGTTGCTTCTAGTCTATGAGACCAGGCTGTACACACACATACCAACAAAAACACCCAACACAGACACACATACACACACACAGAGACAGGTACTATACATATAGATTTCTCACCAGCATTAAAGCACTGAGGCAGTTGAGGTTTGGATATGTTTGTGTTTATTCCAGGTAATTATGTTATGGTTTGTTCTGTATGATTAAAAGAATGACTGCAATTATATTGTTTGCAGTTATAACAAACCATATCGCATAACACAACTTCTGGCCTCTGATATCTGATATCCAAACAGATGATATACCAGAGGAGAGGAAAGGCGGTGGATTTCAGTTGAAAACAGAGGTCATCAACATAATTATAAACACACCTTTTTGACTGGATCGTAATTTCAGCTCATTCACTCTAAGTTTGCTCATCCTTTTATGTCGCCCCCTGGCTTGGAGACAAAGAGCTTCAAAGAGTGTATTCGCCCTAGTTCAAACCACAGACCTCAACCCCCAGCCATCAGGACTGGACTGGTAAATCTCCTCAAAGATGGACACATCAAAGCAGGTGCCGGTGTGTGACCTGACCACCACAATGACACTGCAGGGGTGGATCCCAAACAACCGCTTTAAACAAAACTCCCCCAGCTATGACTGTGCAGGTCACTGACTGAACAAACGACAGCCAAGAACAGAGTGAGAAGTGGATGAGGAGGAGAGGAAGGAAAATGCCTTTTCTCCTCTCCTCTCCTCTCCTCTCCTCTCCTCTCCTCTCCTCTCCTCTCCTCTCCTCTCCTCTCCTCTCCTCTCCTCTCCTCTCCTCTCCTCTCCTCTCCTCTTACACATGCAGTTCAGTCCAGAAATGTCCTTCCTTCTCTCTATCTCTGAGTTCCACTCCTGTCTATTTCAATACACTCTAGTCCTCTCCTCACCTATCTCCCTCCCTTCTCTCCCTCCCTCTCCTCATCTGGGAAGCATTAGCAGGGCTGGTGTCACGCATGTCTCTGATAGCTGAGGAGCAGCATGGACAGAGTGTGGTGCCAGTGGAAAACTCTCCCCTTGCCCAGAGCCCAGACCACAGCACAGCAACACATGGCCTGGCAAGACTCTGACTGGGATGAACTGTCACGGCCAATACAGGAAGACTGATGTGGAGACAGGCAGAGAGAAGGGAGAGTGCTGCAAGGGCTTGTTCCAGCTGTTTATTGATACATGGCTTTCTTCCTAGCTAGGACAGCAGGCAGGCAGGGTGAGGAACAGTGGAGGAGAAGAACTGGAAGAGGGTGGGACTACCTGTCAATCAGTTTGATGCATTAATCTGTTGACAAGTCCAGCTGCTCCCCTGTTCAAGCACTCCCAGAGTGCTCCACTACTCACAGCAAATTGGCCGTCGTCTCCAGTCAGAGCTGACTGAGATCTGTGGGCTGAGCTGTTACCTGGGGCTAGGCAGGCAGGCCGAGGGGAGAGCCCAGGAGGGGGGCGGGCTCCTTATGCCCAGCTCCTAAATTACAGCCCTGCTTATCTCACAGTGCCCGAGGCCAAATGTGTACAAATACAAACTCTCTCTGTCTCTCTAACTACACACACACACACACACACACACACACACACACACACACACACACACACACACACACACACACACACACACACACACACACACACACACTGAGTGAGCCTTCTTGCAGTATCTTTGAACACAGTGTTCTAGATTAGCAGTTATATAGTGGCCTTGGATGTCCTCCCCATCGAGGCACGGCTGCATGCTGTAATTATCCCATAATGGCTCCTGGCACTAAATGCTCCCAACTCTACTATTCTCTACTATAGTCTACTCTGATCTACTACCTCACTGTGTTCCCAGGGGGAAGGCCTCTGGGCATTCCCAAGCACACATTTACAGACTTTACAAACAAACACACACACGCACACACACTCCCATCCTCCTCTGATCCAGAACAACTGCTGTCCAGACCCCAATAGACCAGGCTGTGTGAAAGGCATGGATGGTGGTCTATTATTCCCATTCAACATGGGAGCCTGATGTGTTTTACAAGTCTTGATGCTTTGTAACAGCCTTCACTAGACATGTGTCAAACTGTAATGCTTTGTCTTGTTGAGTTATTGTGTAACTGTATGAGAAATCATGGTGGCATTATATTTATACAGCTCTCATTGCCCCATGGTTTCCAGGACACAAATTAAGCCTAATCCTGGACTAAAAAGCACACCACTGTACACCACAGTGGTGTATAGCATTGTGTCTATGCCATGTCTGGTCAGTTCTACAGTGGTGTACAGTACAGTGGTGTGTCTATGCCATGTCTGGTCAGTTCTACAGTGGTGTACAGTACAGTGGTGTGTCTACGCCATGTCTGGTCAGTTCTACAGTGGTGTACAGTACAGTGGTGTGTCTATGCCATGTCTGATCAGTTCTACAGTGGTGTACAGTACAGTGGTGTGTCTATGCCATGTCTGTGGGACTACAGTTGGAGACAGCAAATGAAGGGAAAGAGACATTTGTCTTTAATTAAAGCTAAGCTCTTTGACAGTCTAATTGCTTCCAAAGCTGCAGCCTCTCTCTTATTGTTCTCCGGCCACATCAAAGACTCACACAAACAGTTTTCCTTTTCTTTTTATTACTTCAAAAACATGCCGTCGCAGGACGGACTTATCGGCAAGGTTGCTGTTTTTTCATCTAACTCCACTCCTATCCCCCAGACACACAGTCTTTACTGTAAAGTGGAGCAGGTCTCATGGTACCCATCTTAGGGGTCTGATGTGATTTCATATTAATGACCTGAGTAAGCAACTACAGTGTATGTCCTCTACTGGTCCCACACCTTGACTTCACTATGGTACCCAAACTAAACTATTGGTTGTTGTTAGTAAACACTTTTTTTTGTGAACCATCAACCACAACATAATCAAACATAAACATAAATTCTAACATCATACAATCATTATGTTCATTGTGCAAATCACACTCCTCTCTCAGTGTATGTGTGTATGTGTGTGTGCATGCGCATTAATGCATGCATGTGTGTTTGTGTGTGTGTGTGTGTGTACACTACAACTCCAGACTGCCTGTCTTTGATGTCCACAAGGTGCCAACATGTTCAGCCCCGCTCTGCCAGGAAATTTCAGCTGGGTCCCCCAGGAGCCCCACTGTCTGCTTGGAGAAAAATTTCATTTTTAATGTTCTAAAGGACGATCTCCAATGTAGTTTAGTCTCTCATCTGATCCCTCTTTTGTCTGTGATTCATCCAGACTTTGGCAAAGTTAGCGACCTTTTCAGAAGTCCAAAGTAATATCATACAGCTTTTAAAAATAAACAGCTCCTGTGAGAGAAGAGAAGAACATCCAATAACAATAGACCAAGGGATTGGGCATACGCTGGCTCTCACCCTGTCATCATGCTATCTATCACCAGTGGTATACAGGAACTTATTTGTTTTATATAAGTAAATGTTGTAATCAGATCAGAGCCATGTGCATAAATGTGGTATTTCTGGGTTTCAACTAGTACACACTAGTTTCAAGTCACAAACTATCCACAATTGTTTCTCCCTGCCTACACTAGGGACATAGTAGTACTGCTCTACAAATGGAGAAACACTTACTCCAGATCTAACATCGGTCTTATTTCTATTGTGAAAAAAGGCTACTGGTACAGGTCTGCTCTGCAGTGAACACTTTTCTAAATCCACAGAAAATGAATCTGTTTGTAAGGATTCATAAGCAATTGCCAAAGTGACCAGGCACAAACAGCTGTTTTGTGTTGCCCTCCACTTGCTCTGTGTTTTATTAATCACCCATTGCTTTACCCTGGTGATTAATGGTCCAGTCCAATAACAGTCATACTATTAGAGGCCATAGGGGAGTTTAAGAGTTTTCCAGTCTGTTTGCTTTTGCACACAATTGGATTAATGTTCTACAGGCTGGTGTTTGGCTAAAGGGCAGATAGCTTTTCAAGTGGGCAACTCCCCCACCTCTCTCTCTATCTCTATAGGGTTGAAGATGGTGCACCTTAAAAAATTGCAGATAGAACAAGAGGTCATTCAATTTAAGAGAAAGAGAAAGTAAAAAGGGGTAAAAAAAAAAAAAAAAGTTGGAACGTTTGTCACTCTTTCATCCATGATGTATTGGCATGGTGTGCCTCCGGCTGTGTGTGACTCACGTCTTTCCTTGACCACATATTTTTCCTAAACCACAGGGGAGTGGAGCCATAGTTGCCCCAGGCCAGTGCAGTTTAAGAGTATGACAGACTACAGTCATGTTGACCCTGGGGAACATTAGGTCATTGTTGTCACTCTGAGGACAGGGTTAAATGGTTAAAATAGTATTTCATAACTCTACCTATAATATCTAGGTAGATAAAATGGTATATTTCATCTTAACTTTGTATCCTTATCTCCTTATCTATCTAAGACCAGTGTACTATAGGTTTAGAGAGCATGGCTGTTGGAAAGGCCACTTGTAGCCAACCTTACTTCATGACTTGGAGGATGTCTATGTATACTCAGTTCACTCAATGGTTTGGTCAGTGATTTAGCAGATTTGATTGTGTGCAGTGCAGGTACTGTATAAAAACGATGTATGTGCTCAAAGGGTGGGTCTGCTGGCCATAGGGGGCCTGTTTAAAGACCCATCATCTCTGGTCACTGCGGGGGTAAAAACTGTGTATGTGCTCAAAGGGTGCGTTTGCTGGCCATAGGGGGCCTGTTTAAAGACCCATAATCTCTGGTCCCTGCGGGGGTAAAAACTGTGCCAGACACAAACCATACAGGTTTTGTATTGTGTCGTTTTCAAACCTGAAAACGTGCTGTAGTACAATGCATTGAGCCACAATTAGCTTTTAAATGAATGAAAGCACTCAAATAAAGGAGGACTCCGACCTTCCTTAAAGTTATTTTCAAAAGCAAACGTTGGCTTTTTATCTTAATTTTCTCCTATGGTAGTAATTAGAGGCAGATTAAATGTCTCAGCATGACTTGGGTGAAGTCTGTATATACTCAGTTTGGTCAGTGATTTGGCGGTTTTGACTGTGTGCAGTGCAGGTACTGTATATCCTGGTTCGTTATTTTAAAGAAGCAGAGTAAGGAAGATCCTGCTCCGTAGAGGTCATACATCTTTGGGTTATATTGCCTAACTGCATATGAATGGACGGCCCAGTTGGGGATTTGTTTTTGATTGTGTTCAACCTGAACCATATGGGGCTGATTCTCTGGAGCAGTCTGCCGTTGAACGGACCTGACCTCTCCCTGTTTTGTTCTGGTCCTAGAGTGGATATCAGGGGGCTGCTCATCACACTGACACAGAACGCCATGGTGGTGTCATGATGCAAGGCAGGAAGAGACAGCGTGGAAAGAGTTGTTTTCATAGGGAATGAGGATATGTTGTGACATACAGTCCCTACGTACCTCAATGAAAACATACCCTTTCTACCTCAATGAAAACAGGAATGGACAACACACTGGTTGAGTTTGAGTTATTATTATGAACTGTCAATTTGTTAAATTATTACATTTTTGTTTACTACAAAATATCATTAAACCATGATCTAATGTGTTATGCTTTCAAACAATTGAATTATTGTAGAACTATGTTATGATTACACTCAACACTATCTATTTATGTGTGTGTGATTTGGGATTTAAAGACAATAACCAGCTAGCCTTTCTCTGTTGTCTGCTCTCCGTCTCACCTCTACACTACAACATCTTTGCCAAACATTGATGAAGAAGATTTTCTGCAGAAAAAGAGAACTGGGGAAATACCCAGGTGTAGTGTAGTAATGTAGAATGTTGGTGTTTGTGTTTGTGCTTTGGGGAGGGGATGTGGTTCTTTGGTCAGTTCTAAGAAGGAGGAGATACTCTCTCTCTGTCACAGGTGCAGTTCCCTCGATTGTCTGTGGTTTACTGTGAGCACACACAGCTGTGTCTCCTCTACTACTGTGAAAAAGACACACCAGACAAGACAGCTGCCGAAGTGTGACTCTCTTCACATTTCATCCAACATCTATTCAGTGCAAAGTGTGACCACCTCTCTCACCATCCGGCACTGGTTCATACACAGCTCTATTGTACAATGGCTGATGTGTGTGGTGTGAAAAGTTACCAAAGCTCAAACCCCATTACAGAGTTGTCTAAAAAGCACATACTTTATGTTGACTTAGCAGTACAAGATCAGTAGCTATGTGCTCTCGTTCCCACAGACCAGTCTTATCTGTAAAAATTATTTTAGCTCATAAATCATAATTAAAATGTTTGTCTTGTGACTTGTCCTCATAGAGTGGCGACTGGGGTCAGCCATGGTCATACAACCCCCTCCTCCCGCTGACTCTGTGTCCCTGGAGACCCTCGGACCCTGAGGTCAGGTGTTTGACCCCAGCAGAGTCCCTTCAGCTCAGCAGGCTAATGGCCTGTCACTGTTACAGCCTGCCATGGCCTGACACCTCTATGGGTGACTATCACACTGGCCAGACTGGGAGCACTGGGGCAAGGACGGGGTGGGGACTGGGGAGGGACAGAGCTGGGCCTTATTCAATTCCTGCAACCCCTTGTACACTCTCTGGCCCTCTGGCCTTCCAAATTGTGTGTATGAGTACTTCACTTAATGCGTTTTCTACACTTAATGTGTTGTGAAATCTGTTGTGAAATGTAATATAATATTTATAATTGTACAGTATATACAGTAACTGCCTTAATTTAGCTGGACCCCAGTAAGAGTAGCTGTTGCCTTGGCAGGAACCAATGGGAATCGCTAATAAATACAAATACAAACGACAGCCTATCCCCTATCAAAAGGTTGGCTGGTCGTCATTAGTGTCTGGCAGATCACTTCATTATTCCCTTTGTGTTTACAAAGCTCTACTACACAGGTTTCCATCTTACCTAACTTTGTTGCGAACATATCAAAGAATGAGCTACCAAATCCGCTCTCAGGATTAGGATTGGTTAACTCTTGAGATCCCTCCTTTAGTTTTATTGTCCCTCATTGTTGGAATAACCTAAAAAATTCCTTACATCATGATTCCCTGGTGCCGCTAGAGCAGTTTAGGACTCTGGTGTTGAATGAACTCAGTGAGGATTGCAGTTGTTTTGATTGATTGTGGTGGTTTATTTGTTGAAATTATGGTGTTGAGGTTGTGCCTTGTGGTTATTATTATCCTTCTTGTTTTATTTGTAATGGTCATTTTTCTTCCTGTTTGTGAGAAAATGTGCTCAGGGCAGCATTGGGAATGAGACCCTGGTCTCAATTGGGCTACCCTGAATAAATAAAAGTTAACAAAGAAATACAAATTTCAGCGTTCACATACTAGTGCATAACAACAGTGAGCTGTGTAGCTTGTTGTCACTATATGAATACAGGAGTTATGTTGTTGAACACAGAATGATTTGTGTGGCAACTTTCAATGCATATGTGGAAGTGTGCATCCACAGAATATTAATACAGGGACTTATGTAGCTGGGGCACATGAATATAGGGGCTTGTGTGTGAGGGGCCCTGTGAAGCAGAACAATGGGTCTTTTTCAGCGGGTCACATGATGGGTGTCCCCCGTGTTGTGTGTGAGCTTGAGTGGCCCAGTCACATGAGGACAGGACTAATGAGAAGCCATGCTTCACAATAGGGACCAGAGACCAGCACAAGGCATGCAGCCCCAACCTCATGCAGCCATAGAGTGGACAATACACTGGGAGTTCTGGATGTTGGGGCACCTGGTCTTGTGGTGCATAAAACCCAACTGTATGGATAGAAGAGGAGAGACATGGCACGTGACATGCAGCACAGGGAGAGGATATTCTGTATGCACTTAATGTTCTCCAAGACATGGAATAATAATCAGATATGGACTGATATGATAGATGGGAGTTAATATTCCTTTTATTCCACACGCGTCTCTGTGTCATGGAGATAGGGAACACTTAAGTACAGTATTATAGTATCCCTGACTAGACAAAGACCGGGCTATTTATCTTGAGACAGACAGACAGACAGACAGACAGACAGACAGACAGACAGACAGACAGACAGACAGACAGACAGACAGACAGACAGACAGACAGACAGACAGACAGACAGACAGACAGACAGACAGACAGACAGACAGACAGACAGACAGACAGACAGACAGACAGACAGACAGACAGACCGGCCGACAAGCAGACGGACAGACCGGCAGACAGGCAGGTGTGGTGCTAAAGCTATTGTACCTCAGGGAGGGTTGTAGTATCAGCATAAGTATCATATCAAAGGTAAAGCCTGCTGAATCTCTTGTGTAAAAACTGTGCCAGATCCGAACCATACAGGTTTTGTATTGTGTTGTTTTCAAACCTGAACATGCTGTAGTACAATGCACTGAGACACAATTAGCTTTTAAATAAACAAAAGCACTCAAATAAAGGAGGACTCTGAATTTCCTTAAAGAAAACGAACATGTTGGTGTTTTGTCTTAATTTTCTCCTATGGTAGTAATTAGAGGCAGATTAAACGTCTCAGCATAACTCAAGACCAGCCATCTCATCCGCTTTCACTGCTGTAATCACTAAGCTTTCATTCAAGTTAAATTGAAATGGTTCTTTGGTCACATGATTAGGATTATGAAATCACTCAACCCATGTGACCCCACAGTCAGGGCCACAGCTTTAGGATCACACAGACTACGAGGCTATGATCAAAAAACATCAATCTTCGCTCCTCAAAGGGATTATTCATTTTCAATCAATCTTACGATTAAAATACATCTAAGATTGTAATTATATTTCTTCTTCCCTCTTAACTAAACCCTAACATATGAAGCAGTGCTTTATTAAACATTTGATGAGCCTCAGACTCTTTATTATTTCTACCAAAATAAAGGAAGAAAAATAAGAATAAAGGAAAAATATACACAACTGGCCTTTGGTGTGGTGTGGGCAAGAAGTGGACCGTGGACCAGTATGCTGGTGGAGTGATAACTCTTTAATGTTTCTAGTGCCAGATGAATTCCCCTGAGCTCTTATCCACTCTTAGAGAAACTAGCAGATCCCCAGAGCACCTGATACTGATCCTGGTCAGTGCATGATGGGGGAACTGACTGGAGAATGATTGCTCTCTGGCAGTCGCACAGCTAATGAAAACCATGCAGATTCCTTCTGGCCAGGGGAAGATGCGTAATGGAAAAACACTATGTGCTTCAGGCCGTGAGTGACACATTGCTTTCTAACCTTGGGGACTGTTGGGACGACAGCTGGATCAAAATACAGCAATCAATACCACATGCAGCCAAGAGAAAACAACAAGCTCTCACAGTCTCATGTCAGAACTAGACATCCGTCCATGTATCTCAAACATCAAATTTTGAAGTTATTCCAAACGTCAAATTTCAAAGTGTTTAAGGTTAAGTTTAGGCATTAACTCCAAATGGTTAAAGTAAGGGTTAAGGTTTGGGATAGGCTTAAAACTAAAATCTCAAATACAACTTTCTATCACTGGATTCAAACATGCAACCTTTGGCACCAGAGGCAGAAACCTACTGGAAGGTAACAGCGCTCACTGTTGCCCTTAATGACCAGTTTCCTAAAACATGATGATCGACGAATGCTGACTTGTATCACGGGTGACCTGGCTGAGATAAAATGCATGCATTTGGAGACCGCATAATTTCTTCATTTCAAGGACATAAAATGTATATTTCTTTACAGAAATGTGCGTGTGCGTGTGTGTTTATGTATGTGTGTGGTCTAGTGTGTGGTCTAACTTTACTATCATTTTGAGTTCCAAAGGTCCTCACCAGGATATTTAAACAATGAAAAAGGTAAAAGGGTATTTTAGGCTTAGGGGTTAGATTTAGGGTTATGGTTACAATTAGAGTTAGAGTTATGGGTAGAGGTTAGGGGTTAGATTTAGGGTTAGAATTAGGTTTAGAGGTTAGGGGTTAGATTTAGGGTTAGAATTAGTGTTAGAATTAAGTTTAGAGGTTAGGGTTAGAATTAGTGTTAGAATTAGGTTTAGAGGTTAGGGGTTAGATTTAGGGTTAGAATTGGGTTTAGAGGTTAGGGGTTAGATTTAGGGTTAAAATTAGTGTTAGAATTAGGTTTAGGGGTTAGGGGTTAGATTTTGGGTTAGAATTAGTGTTAGAATTAAGTTTAGAGGTTAGGGTTAGAATTAGTGTTAGAATTAGGTTTAGAGGTTAGGGGTTAGATTTAGGGTTAGAATTGGGTTTAGAGGTTAGGGGTTAGATTTAGGGTTAAAATTAGTGTTAGAATTAGGTTTAGGGGTTAGGGGTTAGATTTTGGGTTAGAATAAGTTTTAGAGGTTAGGGGTTAGAATTAGGGTTAGAATTAGGTTTAGAGGTTAGGGGTTAGATTTAGGGTTAGAATTAGGTTTAGGGGTTAGGGATTAGATTTAGGGTTAGGGATACAAATAGGGTTAGAGTTAGAATTAGGGTTAGTGTTAGAGGTTAGGGGTTAGTTCTAGGGATAGGAGTTAGGGTTAGGTTAACGGTTAGGTTTAGGGTTAAGGATTATGGAAAATAGGATTTTGGGTCCCCACTTGGATAGTAAAACCCATGTGTGTGTGTGCGCGCGTGTCAGAAATACATAAGAGAAGACCAAGAAGTAGAGAGAGAATGAGAGAAGAAGAAGAGTGAGTTCTATTAAAACCTTGTGTTTGGGGCAGTGCCATGGGCGTAGGTGCCAGGCAAGCCAGAGAAGGGGTGGCAGAGATGCTGCCAGGCTTTGTGTTGGCACCGGGCTGCTTCAGAGCTCAGCCTGGTTTCAATCAGGGAGAGAAATGACAAGGAATAAAGCGAGGCGAGGAGGAGAGGATGGCCTGGCTAGTATTAGTCATGGTGATCTGGAAATAAACTTTTACATCCCAAGCTGTTTCATAGTGCCATTTAAAATAGACCAGGTGCAAGCTAATTAAAAATCCCTGCAGTAAAATCACGTCAAAATGTACTAGTAAAGATGGCCGTGTGAGGACAAATAAACAGCAGAGCCAGAGACACATGGTCAGTAGCTGAGGAGGAAGGGAGGAGAGGATGGGAGGAGGAGCAGGAGGAGAAGAAGCAGGGTGTGGAGGAGTGGATGAGTAATCTCAAGAGTTTATGGGTCAGTATAACTCAAAGCTGAATCACTCATTCTCAGATTTATATCTTCAGTTTGTCTATATCGTCAAATGTGTCGTAGTACATCAACCAAGGAAAAGAGGATTGAATTCACCTTAGTCAAACGCTAAACTCTAGTATTACACACACACACACACACACACAACTCTACACACAAAACAGCCATCCACTGAGAGGCACACTCTCACGCACACGCACAGGAGTGTGAGTCTGTCAACACAGGCTTTGGGTATCCTGAGAGAGAGAGAGAGAGAGAGAGAGAGAGAGAGAGAGAGAGAGAGAGAATAAAAAACAGAGAGAGTCGCACAACCCAGTGCTTCTGCAGGTGCTCATGCTTCAGCCCAGGGGAGGAGCAGAAGAGAGGAGTGGGGGAGTAGAGGAGCAGGATTTGAGGTAGGAGCCCAAGCTAGGACACAGCAGCTCCACTCTCCTCCAAAACCTCTCCTGTTATTCTCCTAAGAAGAAGACTGGCAAATGAGGGCCAGGCAAGCACACATTTAATGACTCTCAAACTCTCTGTGGTTTTGAACAGGACAGAGAGACCCAGTGCATGCCAGAGGCCAGATGTATGACAGTGGCAGCCAGTGGGGATAGCGTGACATGAGGATATGTCAACAAAAGGAACTTAACCTTTTTAAAAGTAATCTGAAGAATGACATCTTCTCCGCCAATGAATGGTTTCCATCATGTTTTCCAACAAATTAGAAAAATACATCTTCTGAAGTTCTTCAACATGGAAACTTTCATGGTCTTTCAATCAGAAGTTTTACTTGCCTCTAATGTTCTTCTTGTGATACGCTTCCCCCACTCTCACTCTGTCTCAGACACACACACACACACACACATATATATAAGGGGGGGTAAATTAGCCCCTTCATAAAAAAAGAGAAAAAAACACATTTGCGGATTGTATTTGCTCAGCAGAATTTAATATGAGTGAGTTGGATGTGCTTTTCTTTAGGGCCAATCCCCTGGAGACACATCCATCTCCCAGAGATGGCCAGGACAAAGGGAAGGGGGGTGGGGGGCTGGCCCTGCACAGCCTGACTACAGCTCAAGCAGACAGAGGCCGCCTTGTCTGACAACCCACAGAGCAGAGTGAGTCAAGAGGGGGAGAGAGCGGGGGAGGGAGTGGGGGAGGAGGAGTAAGTTGAAAAAAGAAAGAAAGAAAGATAAATCAGGAGATATAGTGATAGCAAGTAAAACAAAAAAGTAAAAAATGAAATAGAAGGGGACATAGTCGACAGAAACAGTAAAAAGATAGAGAGGGTGCTTTAAAGACCAAGAAGGGGGGGTAGGTGTAACTCCTAACCACCCTAGACAGCCTTGTCAGATTGAGGCCACAGTGTAAAGACATGTTTATCTGCTAAGCAGAGCTGTGGCAGGCTGGATCTCTGCTGGATCCCTGCTCTATATCTCTCTCCACCACCTCACTCATCACAGGCATCTGTCATACGCTGGATAAAGGGCTCTGAACGAGCAAATACAGGCACATGTAGACATACAGAACACAGACAATGTGCCATGAAAATAGCATGATTACAATAATTGATGCATAGAGATTTTGGCCTTTGCAATCCATTATGTTAACCAAAAGAAGTGTCGAGAAAATGCCTATGAGTCATTCAGATGCATATGGAGTAAAATGGCGTTAATGATCTTTAATGGTCCATGTGTGAATCCTGGGGGAGGTTGTGTTATTGTGGCGCAGCCTCTAGCCCCTAGCAGTAGCGGTGGTTAGTTCATTTCCTGAGCCTGCTCCTGGTAATGAAGGAAATGAGCAGAGCGCTAAACTCACTGGCCCTGACCATGTGGTCGCCACGGCAACAACACCAAGCTCAACCAATCTTCAGCCAGAGAGAGGGATGCCCATGCTGCCAGCAGGTATGAGCAGGGATGGGTTATGATGGATGCCAGTGTTCATTCAACACCAAAGTCAGAGGCACAGTGTGTTCAAAACATGTCATTAAGACCACACAACACAATGTCTGAAATGATAGAGGGCTTGTTGAGAGTTGAAAGGGAGAACTAAACCACCTGTATCTGGTGTGGCATCGCGGTTTGGAAACCAGCTCAAATGTAAAAGAGTGAAATGTTACTGCCAGTGCTGGTTGTCCATGGAGTCTGACTCCGTATGCCATTTCTTGTGTGAGATATTATCTTCATCCAGTCAGTCTTTTGAAGAGAAAACGTGATGGAAAGAAATTGGCAAATGCAGAAACCACAGAGAGGGAGGGAGAACTTTTGGCACAATAAATAGTTACTTACTGTATCAACACTGAGCCATCAACAAATCAAACTTTATTCCATTTAATGGCACTGTCACAGTAATATGACTTATACCCACCTATAGTATACAGTATTATGAACAAAAACCAGTGAACTGGTAGTCTGGGTCACATTTGGTGTGGTCTGGGTCACATTTAAACTGGATTACCAACAGATATCCATGACCAACCTCATTACACACTTACCCAACTACCTAGTGAGGCAAGGCTCTGACTGGGGTCTGTGGAAGGTGGAGGGGTGACTGGGGTTAGTGTCTGGGTAGTGGGGAAAGAGGTAGAGGTGTAGGGCGTAGAAGGCGTGTAGGGAGGGAGGTGGTGGTGGTGATGTGTCCGGGCCTGGCCTTGCACCAGCTGGGTTGGGGCCATGTTGCAGGTACCACCAAAGCTCCGATACTATGTGTGCGAGTCAGTCAATGAGTGTGAGGCTCCAGAACAGGTGCAGTAGGTTAAGCTGCAGGCTGCAGGCTCCGGCACGCCAGGAAACAGATTGTTTTTGTGGGCCTTCCTTCCATCAACTCCTCTTTTCCTTTTTTTTGTCTCCCAACAGCCCAAGGGAGCAATGGAGAGGTCCAACCTGAATTTGTAATCAGAGCCTCGGCTCAGGAGGAGTACTTTTCTTCATTGTGAGTAGGCTGAAAAGAGAGTGCTAGAAAGAGAGAAGAGGTGGAAATGTTGCACAGAGACGGTTAGACAACATAGGTGGGTGTATACTGTATAGGGCTGGTGTTTTTAAGAGCAGTAAATGTGTAATCAGACCATGTAATAATATAGAGTCCTCCACCCTGAGGCTGGCTTAGACACACTGCGTCCACTCTACTTCTGAAAGACAAAGGAAATGAATCCCTTGGATAAAGCCTGCCAGTAATGACCCTGAGAAAAGTGGAGGGGTAAAAATTTGCACGGCTGCACACAGGCACACAACCCCTCAGCCCGCTGCATCCCATTATACCAAACCCAGATGTGTTGGTTGTCAGCCGGAGCATATGACAGCCTCTCCTCTCCACACCAAGCTCAGACAGACTCATCCCATCAGGGCAAGGCTTTCTGTGGTCTCTCTCTCTCTCTCTCTCTCTCTCTCTCTTTCTCTCTCTCTCTCTCTCTCTCTCTCAATTCTCTCTCTTTCTCTCTCTCTCTCTCTCTCCCCCTCTACTTCCTTTCTCTCTCGTTTTCCCTCCCTCCCTCCCTCCCTCCCTCCCTCCCTCCCTCCCTCCCTCCCTCCTCTTATGGTTGTGCTGGTCTCTAAAGTGACAGGTAGAGAAAGAAGGCATAGGGGAGCTGGCTCCAGAGAGTCTGCCCTTGTCTATCTCAGCAGTGTCACTATGAAACAGTGATTCACTGTGATGTGCTGCCCTGGTGCTGGCTGCCACAGGCCACTCAGTGTAAACAACACTCTAATAAAGACACAGTCTGTGTCTGTAATGGCACCCTATACCCTATTAAGTTCACTACTTTTGAACAAGGACCATACGGATCTGGTCAAAAGTAGTGCACTATATAGGGCATAGGGTGCCATTTGGGATGCACACACTGTGTTAATATCTACTGCAGGCTGGCAGCATGGGGGGGGGGGGGGGGGGGGGCTCAAAAGAGGTGTGTTGCTACATGCTACAGTGTTGCTACAGTGACATATCTCAGACAAGCAGTAATCATGAACACTGAAAGTTGCTTGCATGATTGGTTTGTAACTTTGTCTCTTAATCCAAATCGATTTGACAACATCTTCCCAACCATAACTGTAAGCCTTCCAAGGCCAAAACAGTAAGGAGACTTTAGAAAACACAACATAGAAAGTGATGTCATTCTCCCCTCTCCTGGCTGATTCATTCTACTGCAGCCTGTGAACTCGTAAATTCCTCTACTTCAAGATGTACCACAGTGAAAGTTGGACAATCAAATATTTCTGGACCAGTTATTGTACAGCGTACAAACACAAGAAAAAAGCAAATTATTTGGAACAACATGTGCCATTCAACACCTGTGACAATAGGACAAATTGCACGTCAAATAGTGTTAGAGGAGAGTATTCAAACCCCTTCACTTTTGCACATTATTTTTCCAGCCATATTCTAAAAAATATATAAATTAATTGTTTTCCTCATCAATCTACACACATTACCCCATAATGACAAAGCGAAAACAGGTTTGTAGAAATGTTTGTAAATGTATTAAACATAAATAACATAAGTATTCAGACCCTTTGCTATGAGACTCGAAATTGAGCTCAGGTGGATCCTGTTTCCATTGATCATCCTTGATATGTTTCTACAACTTGATTGGTAAATTCAATTGATTGGACATGATTTAGAAAGGCACACACCTGTCTATATAAGGTCCCACAGTTGACAGTGCATGTCAGAGCAAAAACCAAGCCATGAGGTTAAAGGAATTGTCCGTAGAGCTCCAAGACAGGATTGTGTCAAGGCAAAGATCTGGGGAAGGGTACCAAAGCATTTCTGCAGCATTGAAGGTCCCAAGAACACAGTGGCCTCCATCATTCTTAAATGGAATAAGTTTGGAACCACCAAGACCTTTGCTAGAACTGCCAGCCCGGCCAAACTGAGCAATTAGGGAAGAAGGGCCTTGGTCAGGGAGGTGACCAAGAACCCAATGGTCACTCTGACAGAGAAACAAGATTCTCTGGTCTGATGAAACCAATATTGTACTCTTTGGCCTGAATGCCAAGCGTCACGTCTGGAGGAAACCTGGCACCGCTCATCACCTGGCCAATACCATCCCTACCATGAAGCATGGTGGTGGCCGCATCATGATGTGGGGATGTTTCTCAGCGGCAGGGAGACTAGTCAGGATCGAAGGAAAGATGAACGGAGAAAAGTACAGAGAGAGATCCTTGATGAAAAACTGCTCCAGAGGGCTCAGGACCTCAGACTGGGGTGAAGGTTCACCTAAGCACACAGCCAAGACAATGCAGGAGTGGTTTCGGGAAAAGTCTCTGAATGTCCTTCAGTGGCCACGCCAGAGCTCTGACTTTAATCCGATCCAAAAATCTCTGGAGAGGCCTGAAAATAGCTGTGCAGCGATGCTTCCCATCCAACTTGAGAGAGCTTGAGAGGATCTGCAGAGAAGAATGGAAACTCCCCAAATACAGGTGTGCCAAGCTTGTAGCGTCATACCCAAGAAGACTTGAGACTGTAATCGCTGCCAAAGGTGCTTCAACAAACTACTGAGTAAAGGGTCTGAATACTTATGTAAATGTGATATTTCATTACCAAAAAACAAATGTTACGTTTAAAAACCTGTTTTTGCTTTGTCATTATGGGGTATTGTGTGTAGATTGATGAGGGGATCCATTTTAAAATAAGGCTGTAACATAACAAAATGTGTAAAAAGTGAAGCGGACTGAATGCTTTCCAAATTCACTGTATGTTTATGATATCTAACAGAGAGACACATTCCTTCATATTTTACATTAGACTTGCAAAACCATCAGAATGGCCCTGTGTAGTAGCTGCTAAGACAGATCAAGGTGACTTTCACAGCTCCAGGGCAGTATACAGTATATGGTAAATATGAATCAGCCTTGGGACATGTTGACCTGAGCCAGACCGGACAGAGCAGTAGCCCCTGGCCTGACAGACTCCTGTCTAGACAGAGAACAGGGCCCTTCCTATCATTGTTTGTTGGCATTGACCAGCAGTAAAAACAGGAAGCTATCTGTAGTCCAGCCAATAAAAGGAGGAAGAGGAGCTCCAGTTGTGTGAGCCAACACAACTTCCTGCTTTGATCTCTACTCTCTGGAGTCTATAGTCTGACATATATTGTCCATAGTCCTGGAGGCTTGGTGATGCTGTATCTCTGAGAGACAGTTTGGTTCATGAGTTTGTTTCAGCACACTCGCTGGTCTCTTTTCAACCTGTTGGATGAATGAGTGAGGGAAGCCAGACAGTGGTTGAGCAGGTAATGTATATGGTATACCACTGGGTGGGAGCACCACATAGTGTAAAAAGTGCAGGTCCATTTACATTAGCTGGTATTGGAGACAGACATTACATCCCAAGTCCTGGCTCTCCCTAAACAGACTGTCACAGCAAAACATATGACTTACATAAGATAATACAAACATATTAAAATCAAATCAATCAAATACAATTTTATTTGTCACATGCTTCACAAACAACAGGTGTAGACTAACAGCTTACTTATGGGCCCTTCACAACAATGCAGAGAGACAAATATAGAAAAGATAATAACACGAGGAATAAATCCACAATGAGTAACAAAAAGGTAACTTGGCTATATACACGGGGTACCAGTACCTAGTCAATGTGCAGGGGTATGAGGAAATTTTGGGGGGTATTTTATTAGGATCCCCATTTGCTGTTGCAAAAGCAGCAGCTACTCTTCCTGGGGTCCACACAAAACATGAAACATAACACAGAATGGCGTAATACAGAACATCAATAGACAAAAACAGCTCAAGGACAGAACTACATACATTTAAAAAAAGAAACACGTAGCCTACATATCAATGCATACACACAAACTATCTAGGTCAAATAGGGGAGAGGCGTTGTGCTGTGAGGTGTTGCTTTATCTGTTTTTTGAAACCAGGTTTGCTGTTTATTTGAGCAATATGAGATGGAAGGAAGTTCCATGTAATAAGGGCTCTATATAATACTGTATGCTTTCTTGAATTTGTTCTGGATTTGGGGACTGTGAAAAGACCTAAGGTGGCATGTCTGGTGGGGTAAGTGTGTGTGTCAGAGCTGTGTGTAAGTTGACTATGCAAACAATTTGGGATTTTCAACACATGAATGTTTCTTATAAAAAAAGAAGTGATGCAGTCAGTCTCTCTTCAACTCTTAGCCAAGAGAGACTGGCATGCATAGTATTTATATCAGCCCTCTGATTACAATTAAGAGCAAAACGTGCCGCTCTGTTCTGGGCCAGCTGCAGCTTAACTAGGTCTTTCTTTGCAGCACTGGACCACACAACTGGACAATAACCAAGATAAGACAAAACTAGAGCCTGCAGAGCTTGCTTTTTGGAGTGTGGTGTCAAAAAAGCAGAGCCTCTCTTTATTACGGCCAGACCTCTCCCCATCTTTACAACCATTGAATCTATATGTTTTGACCCTGACAGTTTACAATCTAAGGTAACACCAAGTAATTTAGTCTCCTCAACTTGTTCAACAGCCACACCATTCATTACCAGATTCAGCTGATGTCTCGAACTTAAGGAATGATTTGCACCAAATACAATGCTCTTAGTTTTAGAGATGTTCAGGACTAGTTTATTACTGGCCAACCATTCCAAAACAGACTGCAACTCTTTGTTAAGGGTTTCAGTGACTTCATTAGCTGTGGTTGCTGATGTGTATATGGTTGACTCATCAGCAGACATGGACAGACATGCTTTGTTTAATGTCAGTGTCAGGTCATTGGTAAAAATAGAAAAGAGTAGAGGGCCTAGAGAGCTGCCCTGCGGTACACCACACTTTACATGTTTGACATTAGAGACGCTTCCATTAAAGAAAACCCTCTGAGTTCTATTGAGGTAGATATGTACATATATGTAGGGGTAAAGTGACTAGGCAACAGGATAGATAATAAACAGTAGCAGCAGCATATGTATGAGTCAAAAGAGTTAGTGCAAAGAGGGTCAATGCAGATAGTCCGGATAGCTATTAGACTTATATCTCCAGCCTCCAGGCTTCTTCTTTATTCTTGTCAAATAGAGATTAGTTCCTAGCTAGCTCCCTCTTTCCACCTAATGACTTGTAAACACTATATTCAAATCAGACAGACTGCAAGTACACACACGCAGGGCATTGCAGTGATGTCCGAATTTTTCCTTCACCTTCATAAAGGTCATACTCTCACATATTTCACGTTCCTTTTCTGGCCCTTATGTCCTAACCCAAAAAGAGACAAGTAATTTTTTTACGCCACGAAAGTGGTTGTTTCACCTTAATGTTTGAGTTTATAACACTGTAATTATGTCAGAATTTACAGCTGTAACAGGGGGCATGGACATTCCAGAGCCAGATGGATGTCTGGCTGTAAATCTGGAGCCTCAGTTACCTGGGGAGATTCCCCCTGCCTGGCCCGCCCCACTCCCACCGCCCGGACACTCACAAAAGGTGAGAGGTTTCCAGATCATTCACATGATAAGGCGCCCTGCCACACATGACCTGTTTACAATCATGGAGGGAGACTAGCACACTCTTTGGGTTATGGTCCAGACTCCTGACTCCTGTTCATCTACAAGCTATGCTGGTTCCATAGTGTCATTGATCCCTCATATGAAGTGACATTGTAATGGGAATTGGACACAAATATTCTTTTAAGTTCCCAATCCACTCTGTAATTCTCCACCAACACAAATACTAATAGACTAAGCTTCTGAGAAGTCACACTTCACATTCCATTCAAGCATGATGGGGTGAGCTAGTATGCCACTTACAAATGTCAAACAAGCTTGTGACCATCCCTTTCTAAGGTCATATTTTCCCGGTGGTGGCGGACGGTGAGAGGCCCACTGTAAGCCGTCTGTCACAAGCATGGTCCAAGGCCAGAGGAGCTCAACCAGAACTGTAAGCAAAGCTTCACTGAGGCCCCTCTCCAACTCCATACTCCAACTCTACATGAGTGAGTGAGTCACAAGTTCTGAGGTGCCAACCACCAAACCCAGAGACACTATGTGTCACTACATCTCTATTAGTGTGAGTGATGCTGTTGGTCCTTGTTTGAATGAGTAGTCAAGGTCCACAATGTCACGGGTGTGCCATTACAACTCTACCCAGGCCTCTGACAATGGACATATAAATGCCAGCCAATGGACCGCAGATGGAAAAACAAAGCTTGCCTCTTCCTCCCCTTCATTGATTGTGAATGGATTTATGTAATGTAAGTGGTTTGATGATAAGTAAATCCTAATAGACAGCTCATGGTTTGTTTGACGTATTGGGCAGTCCGTTTCCTGTATCCCTTCACGTCCCTGAGAAAGCAGGGATGAAAAGGTCCCCATTATCTTAAAGGTTAAACAATAGTGATTACACAATAATATTTATGCCATTATCTCTCTCACACAATGTTAGGGGTCAGGCCTGATTTACTACTTGTGGACATCACTTCACACAGTAGGGTCATCTCATGGGGTTTTCCCACACTTCAAAGCCAGATTGGTGTATAACCTATCATCAGTGCTAGTGAACTCCATGAACCCTCTAACTCTCAGGTGTACTTATTGCCAGGGGCACTCTTTTGTTCTCAGTTCCAGAACGCATCCCTCTCCCTGGCTTTACAACATTGCTGTTCTCTTGACAGCTCAAAAGGTCATAGAGAATCCAACAAGATGGACACATGCCTGCTGTGTCTGTCAGCCTGTCAACCTGCTGTTAACCCTGGTTATTACAAACCCTTCACTGAGAGGAAGACAGTGTTTAACTCCATCTAGACGAGACCCCACAGAGAGAGAGAGAGAGAGAGAGAGAGAGAGAAAAGGAGAGATGCCTCCAGTGTTTGGACCCTCCACTCTGAACCTGGTGAATTGTGAAGTTGGACACTTCAGTGGGTTTCCCAGTGGTGTAGTGCTAAGTATCCAAGTAGTGCAGTGGAGGTATACACCGTATCAGTTAAAAGGGCTGATGGAACAGATCGAAATGTTTACCTTAACATTTTTATAAAATATTATTTCTTCACACGTTCACACCGCAGTACGCCTACACGTGGATGTTCCAAAATGCAATTTGCGGGAAAACACAGTTCTAAATGCACACTGCACATGCAAGTGGTTTCATGGACAGAGATGGAAATATCTGTAAGAAGGAGGGGGGATTAAAAGATGCAACAACTGTCATGATGTCACGTTCTGACCTTAGTTTCTTTTTATGTCTTTGTGTTAGGTTGGTCAGGGCGTGAGTTGGGGTGGGTAGTCTATGTTCTGTTTTCTATGTTGTTGTATTTCTATGTCTGGCCTGATATGGTTCTCAATCAGAGGCAGCTGTCGATCGTTGTCTCTGATTGAGAATCATATTTAGGTAGCCTGTTTTCCCCATTTTGGTTGTGGGTGTTTGTTTCCTGTTTTTGTGTTTGTGTCTCCATTCAGGACTGTTTCTGTTTTTGTTTTATTTCACTTTGTTATTTTTGTATTTTGTCGTGTTTGGTTATTATTAAAATATGACGAACACTTACCACGCTGCATTTTGGTCCTCTTCTCCTGCACCTGACGAGAATTGTTACACATGGGTTGCTAATATGATTAGTGTAATGCTTTTAGCAGCAAGACAATGAAAGAAAGTTTAAAGAAAACCAATAGAACAGGAGCAAGTTAATCAAAAGATTTGCCTCCACGTTTCTATGTTAGGATTTTGTCTATAGGCTACTTTGAAGCAAGGTAAGACATGCCTCATAATATCAAATAAAACGCCCAGCTTTAAAATAATTAAGGAACTGGAAAAATATGGCGATGCTAATGCGCCCTGCCCAGTCATGTGAAATCCATAGATTAGGGCCTAAGGAATTAATTTCAATTAACTGATTTTCATATATGAATTTTAACTCAGGAAAATTGTTGAAATTGTTGCATGTCGCATTTATATTTTTGTTCAGTATTAATGGTAACTAGCTACAAATTAGCCTATTTCTACCTGTCAGAGTGATATCATGATTATTTGATCATCCAGTGGCCATTTATTTTGCAAACTCCATCTCATTTGCTACAGAAACATGCAAATCAAACAATGGTGCTAGGTGCCTGCACACTTTAATTAAAGGGTAACTACTCCCAAAAATTCAATTTTTTTAGATTTTCCCCAGACCTCAAAAGTGGTCTCCTGATGTGGTTTAAGCATTGATGTGGACTTAGAACATACAAGTTGAATGTTTTTCTATTAAAAAAAACGTGACTTCGAGAATGAAAACCTGAAAGAAAATTTGCTAAATCTAAAACCTGTGAATTTCTGACTCAGTTTATCTGTTTCTACAGAAGCCCTACTATTAGCATACTGCACAGTACAGCTTGGATTGGCCTGGCTGTAAAAGACCAATATGGGATTCATAATTTTAGGTCATTCAGTGTATGTCACTGTTTCTCATAGAATTTTTCACACAGGGCGCCTTTCCTTTGCCGGGTGGGCCGTTTGGAAAATTTTGGAGAACAATTAGAGTATACCCACTTCTCCAGGCCCCACTACACAACTGGGGTTTCCTCAGTTTCTCCATGGAGGCCCCAACAAATGAAGGGTGTATAGTGAGAATTGAAAGCCCTCTGGATAATAATTATGGAAAAGGAAAGTAATAACCCATGTTTGTTACTACCTCAATATGCTGTACAGATGTCGGAGATGGGCAAGACTAAGTGTTGTGTTCTATTCATCAACTTTCTGCCACATGCCATCAAAAGCTAAAGAAATGTTGTTTTGGCTCATTATCATTCCTTCTCATATTCATGTTTTCTCTCTTTTCAGTGAGTAGGCGATGAGTGTATAAGAAACAGATGACCTAACTAACATTGCTTGTGTTTAAGCAGGGCCATTCAGCATGCTCTGTTACTTACTGTACTGCAATACCAACAGCTCCGTATCTCCACTGCTATTCATTATAGACATGTGAACGACTGGAAAATTCTTTCAACTGTCACTATGTTTGCATTGCCATCACCATGGCCCAGCTCAGTGCTATACGTTCACTGATAAGCATAGCGTGTGCGATAGCAGGCCCATATATCCCTCCTTACATCCTCAGGCCTGTAATCAGGTGTGCCACACGCTGCCCACTACATACACACTCAACACATAGCCCTCTAGGCTGTAACACATAGCCTGTGGTAATGGAGGGGGCTTGCTGCGTCACCATGGGGCCTGTACTGTGGGTCTGTGGCAGCCCCTCAAACGTGGCCCCACCCTAATAACCCCCTCCAGCTGTACTGTAGGCCTCCTCAAGTATGGGATGATGAGACAACCAGGGTCTCTGTGTCTGCACCCTGGGGTCATGGGGGGAGTGATGGACACGCTGCAGGTTGGGGGAGTTAGTTACAGCAGCGCCCCTGGTGCTCCTTAGCCCATGAGTCAGTCCACCAGCACATTCAGGAACTGAGAATGTATGGTAACCCACCAGCTCTCTGCTCCCTGCCCTGGGACTCAGAAATGTACAGTACATGTACACACAAACAAACACACAAGTTTTGAAACATCACCTCTAAGTTACCAAGAGCTCTGTACTAAGATAACATTTAATTTCAAAAGTCAAAATGAGTTGCTTGAGGTCAGAGACAACAAAGGTTTCTAGCAGGCCTTGTATCAGACTGAGGCCAACTGGCCTTATCAGAGTGGGTATAATGACATTGAACTCTGTATGTCACACTCGACTTGATCCCAATCACTGAGGTTCTGACAGACAAATGATGCCTAATGATTTGCTCTTGAAATACCACAGCTTTCCCTTCCCTTCCAGGAGTTGTGGGCTCTATGCTGTTGTTCCAGACAAAGCCAGATCTGATTTGTAGCTCACACTGCATGTAGAGAGAGAGAGAGAGCGAGAGAGAGAGAGAGAAAGAGAAAGAGAGAAAGAGAGAGAGAGTAGTGTTCCCTGAGCTTTGGTGTTCCTCCACTCTGCCAAAGCAAACCCTGCTGGACGATAGGGAAAGATGAGTGGCCTTTGCGTAGCCAGCTGGACCTAGTTAAAAGCTGATCCCGAGCAAATAGGTAATTGTACCTCTCGGGGGGCTAGATCTTTACGAGTGAATGGAAACTAACCTCTGTCTCCGATCTGTCGTTGGAGAGCAGCAGTCGGTCCGTTTGAGAGGAGATGTAAGGAGGGAAGGAGGGTTAGGGAAACAAGAACAGGGTTGTCTAGCGAGAGCTGATTATGCGTGCTGGAGGCTGGTTTCCTGGATGCAGTGTTTGTGTTGGAACCTGTTGCCCACGGCAGATGTTGCACATGAAGGAGGTGTTATTGGATGTTTACCATAATAGTAAAATCATTTGGTATGGCATTAGATGGCTACTAATGTGTCCTCTATCATTACACTCCTCTACGGCAACACTCTCTGTGTGTCTGACTGTTATTCATATGTATTGCAAGCTTTATAAGGCACTATGTATAATAGAAGGTATTATAAATATAGTATAAGCCAGCTAATGACTAGTACCCCTTCTCCCTTGCCTTGCCTTGTTTCCCCATCTCCCCAAAGCTGTCTAGAAGATCAAGACGCCTCTTCCTCAGGATCTTACCTCATGGTTCACAGAAGGCTTTTGTCATCTGTTGTTGACACTACAGGGAGCTGGGTCTGTGCCTCTGTCCTGCCCACAGCAGCTGTGCCTACACACAGAGCATCAATCTGCCACTGCAAGGAAACAAACACAGCCTAACCTTTTACCTTTTCAACTCACTTGCACTCACACCTAACGTTTAACACCTACACAAACAAATGTGACATGCCAGCCCAACAGGGGCTGATGACGCTAGTCCCTACTTCACCTTAGGGCCATTTGAGAAAAAAACAGGAGCATATGAACTTCATGTGCCTTAATTACAAACTTGCATGGGATCAGTAAATACCGACCTCAGATCTGTGTGAAAATATGTGAAATACCAACCAAAACAAAGTAATTTCACAATTTCACACCTTGTTATTCTCTTAAAGGATTGCTTATCAAACCAAATGTGTCAAAATATAATTTTGTGACAAAACGGCATATATGCTTTATGAATACAAGCCACTTTGCTCTGGGGTAAAATAGGCTACTTGTTGTGGGAGAGGTGAAGGACGCAGAGGAAAAGAGTGATAGCCTAGACTATATAAAGTGAGTTTCTGAAACATTGAGTTGTTCTTTGCTGATGTGAAAAAGAAACTGAATTAAAGAGCGTACAGTGTAGAACAACCAACAGGCAAATCGTCTGTATGGGCCTAATTTATGCACAATGTAGATATGGTAGGGGAAAAGGTTGCTCATAATTTCAAGACCTGAGCTATTTCATTTAATTGTTTTATTTATTCAATTTACTAGTTTATTTAGGCTATTTCATTTGTTTGTTTAGACTTGGCCTATTTAGTAAGCTATTTTGCTATTTTATTTGGGCTATTTTCTTTATATAAAATAACAGTTTAACTTATGTTGAATGACTCGAGTCAAGTGTGATATTTGTCAGCATAAAGCTGAGTGACTCGCTGACTGTAGCCTATTTAGCGTATACTATATAATAGTAATAACTATATAATAAGCTAGATTTTAATGTTGCACAGTAAAATAATAGGCCTACCGAATATTAGGTTACAGACAAAAGTTCATTAATTATTCGCTGCTCTCAGTCTGGCAGGTGATGATAATGACCTGAAAAAAATATATATTTCTGAAAACCTCATAATGTTCTGCATCTAACTACAGGTAGGTCATTTTGAAAATACTAAACTGTAAACCACAAATCAATTATTTTAGATACAACCGAAAATGCATGTTAAAGTTCACTGCCAGACAGTAAGAAAGGAATTCATTTTATTTTAAATAATTTTTGCACACCCATAAAACCCAAGTGTTTTTAAGACTAGCTCATTATCTCATCGACCCACTGTCATTCTCCCTGCTTTAACCGGTGGGTTTCACTGCCTGCTAACTCCAGAGAGGGTTAACAGAGTGGGGCTGTGAGGGAGGATGAGGACTCTCTGTGCCACATACAGTAGTGCACAGGGGGGATACATACTGTGGTGTGTACATGTTGCTGTTACAGTACAAACAACTTCTGGATGGACTAAGGCCGCTGTTAGCAAACTGACTCATGTGTGTCAACAGACATCAAGAGGTTTTCTGTCTTAGACATGACAGTGTTGTGCCACATGGTCAGATACATTTGCCTTCAGAATGTATTCAGACCCCTTGACTTTTTCCACATTTTGTTACGTTACAACCTTATTCTAAAATGTATTAAATACTTTTTTCTCCCCTCATCAATCTACACACAATACCCCATAATGACAAAGCCAAAACAGTTTTTTTTTTAAATGGAAATATCACGTTTACATAAGTATTCAAACCCTTTACTCAGTACTTTGTTGAAGCATCTTTGGCAGTGATTACAGCCTCGACTCTTCTTGGGTATGACGCTACAAGCTTGGCACAACTGTATTTGGAGTTTCTACCAGTGCGCAAACCAGTGTGCCTGGCACCTACTACTGTACCCCATTCAAAGGCACACCCTCTGAATGGAACATATGCACAATCCATGTCTCAAGGCTTAAAAATCCTTCTTTAACGTGTCTCCTCCATTTCATCTACACTGATTGAAATGGATTTAACAGGTGACATCAATAAGGGATCATAGCTTTCATCTGGATTCACCTGGTCAGTCTATGTTATGTATACTCTGTGTATATAGGTTTTTTGTTTTAATGACCAGATCCTGTCGGGCTCAGGTAGGAATTTGATGGATCCCAATTCTGTTTGGATCTCAATTTCTGGATTCAAGACGACCTTTATTACAGTCCCTCACGGAATGACATTTCAGAGTGGCCACATAATCCTGTAAAAGGCCTTTGCTTGAAAAAAGAGAAAAAAGCGACAATAGTACTGTTTGTCCATTTTGAAACATCGTATACACTTCATCAAAATAGTCCGAACAAATTCAAAGAAGACAGCCCTCGGCCCTAAACCCTCCGCCCTTGAATAACGTTTTACATCGTCACATCCGAGTTTACCTTAAATGTCGCTTGACCAAGCGAGGGAGAGTGATGATCTGAGAGGCAACGTCCTTTGTGGAAATCTTAAAATTGATCTTAAAAACAACCAACCTAAAGCTATTAATGTACCTAGCAAGCTAACGCAGCTAGCTAGCACTCCTGTCGGGTAGCTAGCTAGCTACAGTTACCCATAGCTGGCTAGCTAGTTTTATAGTTTGGTCATTTATTACAATACATTTCAGAATTCCCCCTCCAAAAATGATAACGCTAGCTACGTTTTATAGGGTCCCCACTACAAAACTAAGCCAATTTGCCAATGCTAAAATGAATGTCATCTACATATTTTTTTTAGCAAGCTAATTTTGCTGAAAATGCAACAATGTTGATTAAATTTGACACTTCGCATCCACGTGACACTTCGCAGCCAGTGATCAAAGTTCTTCACTCGCTCCCATAAGCTAAATCGAGCACCGAGGGGGTAACGTTAGTGAATTGGACCTCCACTTAAGATAGCAATCAAACTGCATCTGGTTTCGACGGGGATTCCCCCAAGGGAAAGTGGCTAGCGCGAGGGCTGAGGGGGTAAAAATAACGTGTTTGGGACTGCAGGGTAAAATAATACAAGAAATCTGTCATTCATTTTGACGTTTTTGAGATGTTTGGGGCAGTATTTTTCAATGAAAAAATGTGCATGAAAACGAGTCGTCTCTTGTTGAATGACAACAAAGACTTTATTGAAGAAACTTTACTGAAGAAACTTTACTGTTGAGCAATCACGGACAAAGGGGCGTAGACTTTGGCTCCGAACTTCGGCTTACCTCCAGAAACAATTTTGTGTGCCCAAACAGCCGGAAAAAACCCCTCACCGAAGTCCAAAACGAACAAAAACATCACAAAATGTCGTCATAATATATTCAAAAAATTTCCGAACTGTTTCGGTTGGGTAGCATGCGGACGCCTTAATACACACACCACACAATGTCTGAATCTAGCTGATTAATGATTGTGGGATAATGCTTGATGACAAATTTCACAGTGAGTGCGAGACCTGGAGAGGCCTACAAGCCAAAGTGTCTCGCACCCACTGTGAAATTTGGTGGAGGATCAGTGATGATCTGAGGGTGCTTCAGCAAGGCTGGAATCGGGCAGACTTGTCTTTGTGAAGGACGCATGAATCAAGCCACGTACAAGGTTGTCCTGGAAGAAAACTTGCTTCCTTCTGTTCTGACAATGTTCCCCAACTCTGAGGATTGGTTTTTCCAATGCTCCATGCCACACAGCCAGGTCAATCAAGGTGTGGATGGAGGACCACCAGATCAAGACCATGTCATGGCCAGCACAATTTCCAGACCTGAACCCCATTGAAAACCTCTGGAATGATATCAAGAGGAAGATGGATGGTCACAAGCCATCAAACAAAGCTGAGCTGCTTGAATTTTTTGCGCCAGGAGTGGCATAAAGTCACCCAACATCAATGTGAAAGACTGGTGGAGAGCATGCCAAGGCGCATGAAAGCTGTGATTGAAAATCAGGGTTATTCCAGCAAATATTGATTTCTGAACTCTTCCTAAGTTAAAACATTAGTATTGTGTTTAAAAATGAATATGAACTTATTTTCTTTGCATTATTCGAGGTCTGACAACACTGCATCTTTTTTGTTATTTTGACCAGTTGTTATTTCCTGCAAATAAATACTCTAAATAACAATATTTTTATTTGGAATTTGGAAGAAATGTTGTCAGTAGTTTATAGAATTAAACAAAAATGTTCGTTTTACTCAAACACATACCTATAAATAGTAAAACCAGAGAATTTTATAATTTTGCAGTGGTCTCTTAATTTTTTCCAGAGCTGTATATATTAATAATTTTTATACAGTAAAGGTTCCATTCCATTGAAAAGAGAGCATATCTGTGCATAAGGACTCATTTATCCTTTGCCAAATCCAGTACTTGTCACGCCCTGACCATAGTTTGCTGTGTATGTTTCTATGTTTTGTTTGGTCAGGGTGTGATCTGAGTGGGCATTCTATGTTGTTTGTCTAATTTGTCTATTTCTATGTGTTTGGCCTGATATGGTTCTCAATCAGAGGCAGGTGTTTGTCGTTGTCTCTGATTGGGAGCCGTATTTAGGTAGCCTGTTTTGTATTGTGGGTTGTGGGTGATTGTTCCTGTTCGTGTGTTCCTGTGTTTGTGTTGTTACTTTACGGGACTGTTTCGTCTTCGTTCGTTTATTCGTTATTTTGTTTGTTTCAAGTATTCACATTAAAATGGATACTCACCACGCTGCATCTTGGTCCGACATTTCTTATTCCTCGTCAGAGGAGGACGAATAATTCCGTTACAGAATCACCCACCACCAAAGGACCAAGCAGCGTGGTAACGGGCAGCAGCAGCAGCGATCGCAGGACTCCTGGACCTGGGAGGAAATTCTGGACGGCAAGGGACCCTGGGCACAAGCTGGAGAATATCGCCGCCCCAAGGCTGAGCTGGAGGCAGCGAAAGCGGAGAGGTGGCGGTATGAGGAAGCAGCACGAAAGCGCGGAAGGAAGCCCAAGAGGCAGCCCCAAAAATGTATTGGGGGGGGGAACACGGGGAGTGTAGCTAAGTCAGGTAGGAGACCTGAGCCAACTCCCCGTGCTTACTGTGGAGAGAGATGGTCTGGGCAGGCACCGTGTTATGCAGAGATACGCACGGTGTCTCCAGTACGTGTGCATAGCCCGGTGCGGTACATAGCAGCGCCTCGTATCGGCCGGGCTAGAGTGGGCATCGAGCCAGGTGCCATGAAGCCGGCTCTACGCATCTGGTCTCCAGTGCGTCTCCTCGGGCCGGTGTACATGGCACCAGCCCTACGCATGGTGTCTCCAGTACGTGTGCATAGCCCAGTGCGGCCTATTCCACCTCGCCGCACTGGCAAGGCTACAGTGAGCATTCAGCCAGGTAGGGTTGGGCAGGCTCGGTGCTCGAGACCTGTAGTGTGCCTCCACGGTCCGGTCTATCCGGTGCCTTCTCCACGCACCAGCCCTCCTGTGGCAGCCCCACCCATCAGCTCTCCTGTGGCAGCCCCACGCACCAGCTCTCCTGTGGCAGCCCCACGCACCAGCCCTCCAGTTCCGGCACCACGCACCAGGCCTACAGTGCGCCTCCAGGGTCCAGTATGTCCTGTTCCTGCTCCCCGCACTCGCCCAGAGGTGCGTGTCCCCAGCCCGGTACCACCAGTTCCGGCACCACGCACCAGGCCTACAGTGCGCCTCCAGGGTCCAGTATGCTCTGTTCCTGCTCCCCGCACTCGCCTAGAGGTGCGTGTTCCCAGTCCGGTACCACCAGTTCCGGCACCACGCACCAGGCCTACAGTGTGCCTCCAGGGTCCAGTATGCCCTGTTCCTGCTCCCCGCACTCGCCCAGAGGTGCGTGTCCCCAGCCTGGTACCACCAGTTCCGGCACCACGCACCAGGCCTACAGTGCGCCTCGTCTGTCCTGAGCCGCCCGTCTGTCCTGAGCCGCCTGAGCCGCCCGTCTGTCCTGAGCCCGTCTGTCCTGAGCCGCCCGTCTGTCCTGAGCCGCCTGAGCCGCCCGTCTGTCCTGAGCCGCCTGAGCCGCCCGTCTGTCCTGAGCCGCCTGAGCCGCCCGTCTGTCCTGAGCCGCCTGTCTGTCCTGAGCCGCCCATCTGTCCTGAGCCGTCCTTCAGTCCAGAGGCGCCTGAGCCGCCCTTCAGTCCAGAGGCGCCTGAGCCGCCCGTCAGTCCAGAGGCGCCTGAGCCGCCCGTCAGTCCAGAGGCGCCTGAGCCGCCCGTCAGTCCAGAGGCGCCTGAGCCGCCCGTCAGTCCAGAGGCGCCTGAGCCGCCCGTCAGTCCAGAGCCGCCCGTCAGTCCGGAGCCGCCCCTCAGTCCGGAGCCGCCCCTCAGTCCGGAGCTGCCCCTCAGTCCAGAGGCTCCTCAGTCCAGTGGGGCCCTTTATTAGGGTTCCCAGTTCAAGGTTGGGGGCGAGGGTCGCCGCTCCAAAGAGGTCACTGAAGCGGGTAATGACTATGGTGGAGTGGGGTCCACGTCCCGCGCCAGAGCCGCCACCGTGGACAGATGCCCACCCAGACCCTCCCCTATAGGTTTAGGTTTTGCGGCCGGAGTCCGCACCTTGGGGGGGGGGGGGGTACTGTCACGCCCTGACCATAGTTTGCTGTGTATGTTTCTATGTTTTGTTTGGTCAGGGTGTGATCTGAGTGGGCATTCTATGTTGTTGGTCTAGTTTGTCTATTTCTATGTGTTTGGCCTGATATGGTTCTCAATCAGAGGCAGGTGTTTGTCGTTGTCTCTGATTGGGAGCCGTATTTAGGTAGCCTGTTTTGTATTGTGGGTTGTGGGTGATTGTTCCTGTTCGTGTGTTCCTGTGTTTGTGTTGTTACTTTACGGGACTGTTTCGTCTTCGTTCGTTTATTCGTTATTTTGTTTGTTTCAAGTATTCACATTAAAATGGATACTCACCACGCTGCATCTTGGTCTGACATTTCTTATTCCTCGTCAGAGGAGGACGAAGAATTCCGTTACAGTACTGAACCCCAGTAGATTATTTCTTAACAGATGTTGAGTTTTAGTGAGTAGCACTGCTTTCTGTTCATGAGCATAAGCAGGGAAACATAGACCCAAAACAGATTACCACCAGGAGTCATAGTGAGCTGAAAAAGATTCAATAAACTGTGGTGCTTTGCCGACAAGTAACATAAACAAATGTAGAAATATTGTGTGTTACAAGACCTTTTCTGGACCAATATCTGATATGCCGTCATAACATAAACAACGTGAATAAAAACAACTGTAGCTAACTGAAAGCGGCCTGTCCTCTGTGTGAGAATCATTGAGTCCAGTACCCTGACTGTATGACATGAAGCCGGGGCACCCATCGGCCATCAGGGACCCCACTCTGAGCTCTGAGCTACAGCAGTGGACTCTCAAGAGACCCACCATGTTTCAAAAAAGCACCTAATGTCCAGTCTTAAGGAGTTATCTTTAACAGTAGCTAAGTTTTGCTGAACATCTCAAGACAATACACATGACTAGGGCCTATAGCCAACATGTCTTAATAGTGGCGAGCTAAACAGCTAACAGGGGATGTTGTAGGCTACTTTGTAAACAGTATTGTAAATGGCACAATATGACGTACCTCATATAAACCTGACCAAGGTGTCCACTGGTCATTGGCACCACTACTTTAGGTCTCCACTGGTCACTGCACTGTCTTGGGCAGAGAGAACTCAAGATGTGGCTGAGCCTTGCTTAACAGCTCTCTGAAGTGGACAAGGGCTATTGGATAGGCAAATTATACTTTGACATGGGCCATCAACTGGAGTTAATGGGATTGAATGATGTGCAGTGTGCAGATATAAATTATATTCCACGAATTAAGCAATGTGCCCAGCATGTTGTTGTGTTTGTGTGTGACTGAGATCACACCTGAATGCTGGTCTACGTGCTTCTTGAGATGCCCTAGTGTGCAGCCTACTGATTGAAAAACATGTATATGTTGAATTGCATACAAGCGTAATAATCAATTTGATATTTCAAAATCAGTTACAATGAGCATTTACCATAATCCTCAATTGAATTGAAAATATATTAAAATAGAAAACAGCATGTTTTAAATGAAAATGTGATAAAAAAATTAAACTATGCATTTGTCATTAAGTTAAAAAGTTTAAAAGAAAAGTAAAAGTGGAAAGAACATTATGTTCAACGGGACTGTCAAGGTTATATTGAGAATGCATACCTATTGCGTAACAAAATGAGAGGACCAGCCGAACGATTAGGGGATATCTAAATTCAAATCCTCCCTCCGTTCGCTACTTGTGACTGGGTGGCGTCCATGTCAGTCAAGAGGAAGGGGTGCTGCTAATTTCTATGTGCCTGTAATGTCAATTTGGGTCTCAGATTGCATCCCCGTGTTTTGGTGTTAGGGCATCCTCACTCTTCTCCTAACGCAGAAGACAGACATACGCACACAGTGGATGTCGTAGGACGCGGCGTGAGAGTAGCATAATATTATTTTAATTGAAACGACACTGAAAGTACACATACCTACTGGCATCTCTCCTACCGGAGAGACCAGACCAGGAGCATCCGTTCACTTTTCCACGGTAGGCTATTGTAGACGGCTATATGCTGCCTAGTCTGTAGTGAAGGTACTGACAGCGCAAGGCACCAACAACTTTTTAAATACATTTTTCAACGGTAACTTTTACATTTTGGAACAACGGACCTCGCGGATTTCATGTGGCGATTCACTTGACAGAAGAAAATAGTCTGCTTACATTTTTAACATACCGAACTTGTTGAACTCATCATCAGCTTTGAAATATGTTCAGTAAGTGTTTGGTCACATTCGTGCATTTCTCAATTATGGTGCGTGTGTTGATGGCCCATGAATGTAAGCCCTGTGATATCCGGACGTGTCCGCCGAAAGCCTGCGATAGCGGCCGGACTCTAGCCAAGGACCCGTGCGGATGCTGCGACCAGTGTAGCCGGCTGGAGTGGGAGCCGTGCGGCGGCAAGGACTGGGAACTGGGCTACTGCGCCTTAGGACTAACCTGCGCGGCTGTCAGCCAAACGGGAGCTGTAACGCTCCCTGATATAGGAGTTTGTAAAGGTGCGTAGCCTATGTCTAAAATAAGACTTGCATCACTTTATGAATAAAGTAGTCCCAATTAAATGTTGGTATTGTTTCCCATTCTGAAATGTGAGCATAACCTAGAGTGGCAAAACATATCTTAATTTTACAGTAAGGCTACTAGGAAATAATTTCTTATTGATTGATGGAAGAATAGGAGGTTTGGCTTTGAGGTTCCAACAACACGATTGTTCATCAAGATCACTCTCAGCTCAGGGCATAAAAGTTTAATCTCCGTAGTAAGTGATTATTGTCATTTGGCTTGGCTACACTACAGTGTGCCAGCCAGTTCATGATTCCATTGACTGTGCTGTGTTGACATTGTCTCTCTTCTCAGTGGGTTGGTTGGACCAGATTTCAAGGTTTAAGTAGCTCTTGACTGCCAACAGAGGACGTCTCATGTTAGATAGACTGTTCACTTTCCCCATTTAAACTCCAGCTCTCTTCGCTTGCAGGCATGACAATAGGTTTGGCAACAGCTTTGGCAGCATGCCTCCACGTCAGTCTTATTAGAGTGCAGACTTTACTGCCAGAGCCCAACCTGACATCTCTAAAAAGTAATTGAATTGAGATTAAACAAAAATTAATATTTAAAAAGCATGTGCGGCTTAACAATGGGAAATGTGTTGACTGTAACTGTGCATGTACACTTCAAGTACTCTGTCTTAATTTGATCCTGAAACAGATTGGCTGTCCTTGTAGAAAGTGTTTTGCTGTGATGTGGCTGCACAATCAGTGGGCCTGTGATGTGGCTCCTTGGGGTCAAGGCAAAATTGCAAAGGCCATTGGCAGATTTATCTGAATGACCTTACCATGAATCACACTGTAGTGTCCCTGCCTTCCCTCCTATCAGACCCATGTCCTATACCAGTTGTATACTAACAGTCTATAAAGCTGTTGTGCACATGATACCCCTGGCTCCCAGGAAGATTATACTCCAGAGGCTGGCTCTCTAAATCTCTTATAGGGCCTCTAGGCTACCCATCCATCACCATTGTGTGTGTGTGTGTGTGCGTGCGTGCGTGCTTGCGTGCGTGCAGGCGTGCATGTGTTCTAGCCAAGATTAGCTCTTCACACAGTTGGTGAGGGAGAACAGGAGTTTCCCCCTGAGAGAGGTGGGCATGGGGCATGGTCAGGATCACTTCAAACACCCTGCCAGTCAGTCCCTCACCTGGTCTCTATCCAGACTGAAATAAAGGGATTGCATGGGACTGACATTACCAGAGGTGAGAGAAAGCAGTCCCACGTTGGGGCCGGATCTACATGACCCTGCCCTCCATCATCACGTTGTGGGGTCTGGAGGTCCGGAGGTCTCCGACAGCAGGGTGTCCCAGGAGACAGTGTCCCTGATTGGGCTTTATTTAAGGTTGTGCTCAGAGGCCTTAATCCCCTTTCATACCCCCAGTTACTTCCTCTGTCAAATTAACAACTTTGAATGGGTCCATGTGAATGGCTTCCATGATTGAGTCGTGCCTCTGGTCCCTTAGCGGTGGGCCCCAGCACATGCACGTGGCCCCCCAGCAGAGTTGGCTGGGTGCGGGTAAATAAACACCTCACAGGGCCCAGGTTGATCCGGGATTTCCCTCCCATGCCAGGGGTAGGGTATTAAAGTGGTTGGGTCGCAATCAGGAGTAGGGGGTAAATGTTTCCGCTTTCTGATCCCTGCTTCTCTCTCTGCTCCTTGTTCTGGGTGGTCAATATGGAAGAGTGATAGAGGTCGAAGGAAGTAGACCAAGTATTCATGTGATGTCTGTAGTAGACAAACGTGTACATTCAATGAGAAAATATTTGGTACAATTGATATTGAATAGAATGCAAAATATCCAGTAAGTGTAAGCTTATGACGACTTTTGGACTGGATTTGCATACTGTATATTAAGTGCAGTCATTTGAAGGACAGTTTTCACCTTAAAATCAAATCAAATCAAATTGTATTTGTCACATGCACCGAATACAACAGGTACAGTGAAATGCTTGCAGTTTTGCAGTTTTAAGAAAGTAATTACTGAAATAAAAGTTTAAAAAATTCTAATAATGAAGATAAAAAATAGAAAAATAGCTAATAATTAAGGAGCAACAATAAAATAACAGTAACGAGGCTATATACAGGGGGTAACGGTACAGAGTCAATGTGTGGGGCACCGGTTAGTCGAGGTAATTGAGGTAATAATGTACATGTAGGTAGAGGTAAAGTGACTATGCAAGGATAATAAACAGAGAGTAGCAGCGGCGTAAAAATGGGGGTGGGATGGGGGGACAATGCAAATAGTCTAGGTAGCCATTTCACTAGCTGTTCAGGATACTTCTGGTTTGGAGGTAGAAGCTGTTAAGAAGCCTTTTGGACCTAGACTTGGCACTGCGGTACCGCTTGCCGTGTGGTAGCAGAGAGAACAGTCTATGACTAGGGTGGCTGGAGTCTTTGTCAATTTTTAGGGCCTTCCTCTGACACCGCCTGGTATACAGGTCCTGGATGGCACGAAGCATGGCCCCAGTGATGTACTGGGCCACACGCACAACCCTCTGTAGTCCGTTACGGTCGGATGCCGAGCAGTTGCCATACCAGGCAGTGATGCAACCAGTCAGGATGCTCTCAATGGTGCAGATGTATAATTTTTGAGGATCTGAGGACCCATGCCAAATCTTTTCAGTCTCCTGAGGGGGAATAGGCATTGTCGTGCCCTCTTCGCGACTGTCTTGGTGTGTTTGGACCATGGTAATTTGTTGGTTATGTGGACACCAAGGAACTTGAAGCTTTCAACCTGCTCCACTACAGCCCCGTCGATGAGAATGGGGGCGTGCTCGGTCCTCCTTTTCCTATAGTCCACAATCATCTCCTTTGTCTTGATCACGTTGAGAGAGAGGTTGTTATCCTGGCACCACACTGCCAGTTCTCTGACCTCCTCCCTATAGGATGTCTCATCGCTGTTGGTGATCAGGCCTACCACTGTTGTGTCGTCGGCAAACTTAATGATGGTGTTAGAGTCGTGCTTTGCCATGCAGTCATGGGTGAACAGGGAGTACAGGAGGGGACTAAGGACGCACCACTGAGGGGCCCCCGTGTTGAGGATCAGCGTGGCAGATGTGTTGTTACCTACCCTTACCGACTGGGGGCGGCCCGTCAGGAAGTCCAGGATCCAGTTGCAGAGGGAGATGTTTAGTCCCAGGGTCCTTAGCTTAGTGATGAGCTTTGAGGGCGCTGAGCTGTACTCAATGAATAGCATTCTCACATAGGTGTTCCTTTTGTCCAGGTGGGAAAGGGCAGTGTGGAGTGCAATAGAGATTGCATCATCTGTGGATCTGTTGGGGTCGGTATGCAAATTGGAGTGGGTCTAGGGTTTCTGGGATAATGGTGTTGATGTGAGACTTGACCCGCTTTTCAAAGCACTTCATGGCTACGGACGTGAGTGCTACGGGTCTGTAGTCATTTAGGCAGGTTACCTTGGTGTTCTTGGGCACAGGGACTATGGTGGTCTGCTTGAAACATGTTGGTATTACAGACTCGCGAGGGACAGGTTGAAAATGTCAGTGAAGACACTTGCCAGTTGGTCAGCGCATGCTCGGAGTACACATCCTGGTAATCCGTCTGGCCCTGTAGCTTTGTGAATGTTGACCTGTTTAAAGGTCTTACTCACATCGGCTATGGAGAGCGTAATCACACAGTCATCCGGAACAGCTGATGCTCTCATGCAATGCTTCAGTGTTGCTTGCCTCAAAGCGAGCATAGAAGTTATTTAGCTCGTCTGGTAGACTTGTGTCACTGAGCAGCTCGCGGCTGGGCTTCCCTTTGTAGTCCGTAATGGTTTGCAAGCCCTGCCACATCCAACGAGCGTTGGAACCGGTGTAGTACGATTCAATCTTAGTCCTGTATTGTCGCTTTGCCTGTTTGATGGTTCGTCAGAGGGCATAGCGGGATCCGGGTTAGAGTCCCGCTCTTTGAAAGCGGCAGCTCTGCCCTTTAGCTCAGTGCGGATGTTGCCTGTAATCCATGACTTCTGGTTGGGGTATGTACGTACCGTCACTGTGGGGACGATGTCATCGATGCACTTATTGATGAAGCCAGTGACTGATGTGGTGTACTCCTCAATGCCATCGGAAGAATCCCCGAACATATTCCAGTCTGTGCTAGCAAAGCAGTCCTGTAGCTTAACATCCGTGTCATCTGACAACTTCCTTATTGAGCGAGTCACTGGTGCTTCCTGCTTTAGTTTTTGCTTGTAAGCAGGAATCAGTAGTATAGAGTTATGGTCAGATTTGCCAAATGGAGGGCGAGGGAGGGCTTTGTATGCATCTCTGTGTGTGGAGTAAAGGTGGTCTAGAGGTTTTTTTCCTCTGGTTGCACATTTAACAATAAAGTGGTTGTTTATTGTTATGACAGCTGTGATTAGGGAAAGTTGCCTGTGAATCCAAACACGTAGATAACTAACTTCACCCCCAAAGGGTATTGCACCACTTGAGTGATATCAATGTTTGGCCAGGGTGTTTTTGTTTTAGCTGTCTCACTGTGTTAGTGCCCCCTCTTCTCTCTTCAAAGCTCCCACCTTCTCCAGAGCATTTACATACCACCTCACAGAATGTCTGTCCTCAAGAGCACAGACTGGACACTGCGTCTTGTCCAGTACTTCTTCACATGCTGTCCACTTCCCTCTTCCTCTAGCATTATCTAATATTTCAAACACTTCCTTTTTAGCCCGCTATCAGCCACAGGGTCTCAGAGGTCAACTTTCCCATCGCAGCTCCAGATGCCAAGACAAGCAGTCTCCATGGCTGAGAGGACTCCCCCAGAGACCCAGCTGTGATCCAAGCCCTGGCCAGAGTCAGAGCAGGACCAGGCCAGGCCAGCTAAGTGGGGTCATATCACAGCCAGGGGGTCAACCTAATCATTAGCTACAGTAATTAAAGGTTCACTCCCCCCCATCCTCTCATTATGCTTTGTCTACCTCCTGCCTCCAACTCCTGAAGCATCCCACAGACTCAGACCCCCAGCGTCAATGACTGCCGCGTACAAATACTCTCCTAGGCACAGAAAAGCCCAGAGATAGAAAAAAGTTGGAGGTGCGGATCATTTAAAAGTGACAGGAAATGAGGAAGAGTTTTGGCGAGGATGCTTGTCCTTTCTCTCTACCAGCTGGCTGGTCTACCCAGGCTGCCTGATAGACAGAGGAGTTTTCTATGAGATGAATAAATTAACAACGTGATTTTTCTTAAGTATTTTCTACAAAGCCAGCCAAGACGTTTCATTCATACACCATCATATTTAATGAATCATCAATGCATTGTCTCCTGGCCCATAGGACAGTATGAAAGCAAGGCCTCCCTTTCTGAAAGAAAATAATGAAAAGTATACCCATCGCAGCTCAATGAAAAGTATACCCATGGCACCGCTCAGGCGCTCATTTTCTACAACAGTTCTAAATGTGTCTGTGAGACAAGCCAGGATATTTTGATAAGCAGTAATCAAGTCTTTACGTTGTTGATTGAGGCCCAGGGGCTAAGCCGTTGGAGGGAGAGGAGAGGAGCAGAGCACTGTGCTGTGGCTTGTTCTGTTTGAGCCTGTTTACTCTGTGGCAGGCAACACTGCATCAGGCATGAACAGAGCCACCCTGTGGGGGTCCCTGAGGAGCAGAAAGGGGGGCTCGCCCCGGCAGCTGACGTGGTGGGTCTTCTGATCCCAGGGGTTTGGTGGTAATTAAGCCACATGGTGAGAGGGGCCCTGTCTCCCCTCCACACTCCACCCACCATTGTCATTAGATGTGTTTGTGTAGAGCTCAGCCTGGAGGAGCTGGGTCATTCCACGAAATCAGTCCCTTTTGGTTAGTGAATTATTCATTTCACATAATTGTAACATTCTGTCATGATGAGCACATGTTCACCTTAATAAAAACATGTTTTCCCATCTCAAGAGGTTAAATAAATAAAATGCTACTGTAAGTGACTATTAACTGTCAAATAAAGTAACAGGGTTGACCGTAATACATGGTTGACCGTAACAGGGTTGACCTTAACAGGGTTGACCGTAACAGGGTTGGCGATTTCATCTTAAATCATCCATAAATCCCCTTGTGACGGGGGGAATGGAAGCTTGTTGTGTGCAACAGGGGGGGGCATTTAAAAAATATATATATTACATTTCTAGCCTGTCTATCTATGGGTAACAAAACACCAGAAAATGGCTAAAAAGAATAGAACCAGCTCACCTGCTTTTACACCATGATTTGACTATCAGATGTTCAATGTTTCTTATGTAATAAATAATAATAAAAAATAATAGTATCACCGTATTAAAATAAGAGTTCAGTTCACATAACAGGGTTCACCTTAAAATGAGGGACAGGCACTTTTTTTTTTACCTTAAAATGAAACACTAATCACATGGTTTGGCATGGGCCATGGTGGTGGCACACAGAGAGCAGAGGAGGAATCAGGACAGCCAGCAGAGGGGAACCCTGGGAGGGCCCTTCGCTGTGGAACAAAAGCAAACACATCAGCTCAACAGCGGTGTTATGGCACGATATGCAGGGCAGGAACAGATCAGGGAGGGATGGCTGATGCAGCCCAGGCCCCACTATGCTGCGCTGGGTCGCTCTGATGCAGCCCAGGCCCCACTATGCTGCGCTGGGTCGCTCTGATGCAGCCCAGGCCCCACTATGCTGCGCTGGGTCGCTCTGATGCAGCCCAGGCCCCACTATGCTGCGCTGGGTCGCTCTGATGCAGCCCAGGCCCCACTATGCTGCGCTGGGTCGCTCTGATGCAGCCCAGGCCCCACTATGCTGCGCTGGGTCGCTCTGATGCAGCCCAGGCCCCACTATGCTGCGCTGGGTCGCTCTGATGCAGCCCAGGCCCCACTATGCTGCGCTGGGTCGCTCTGATGCAGCCCAGGCCCCACTATGCTGCGCTGGGTCGCTCTGATGCAGCCCAGGCCCCACTACACTGTGCTGGATCGCTCTGATGATGCTTCTCTTCTAGTTCTCTCCTCTCCTCTAATATCATGTTTCCTCTTCTCCACAGTTATGCCTGACAGCCCGGAGGCTGGGTTGGAGGATGAGCGCTGCCCCCTGCAGACGGGCTGTGACAGAGCAGGGGCCATGTGTGTGTGTGACGCTCGTCAATCCTGCCTGGGCTCCTTCTCCTACCCTGACATGGAATCCTGCATGAGGGCCGGCAAGACAGGTGAGTCTCCCACAACTAGCAGTCAGGAGCAAAGAATGCAATCCTTTGAACGTTGCTAATCCGTATCAGATGTTGAACGCTGGTGACTAACGCTAGGAACATATCTTAGTGATGACACACAAGCTCAGGCTTTGCATGAGGGTGCCCCAGCGTGGATCTATGTGGTGCTATTGTCAGTGACTCATGATGACTGACTATGTCCTGTCCCCTCTTCTCTTTCTTTTAGAGAGCCGTAGACATGAGCACCGGGACAGGCACAGGGAGAAGTTTGTGGGCCCCTCCAACCCAGCCTGCATGTTTTCTGGGTGCAACCTGACAGGACAGGGCTGTGTGTGTGAGTCCCAGAGCTGCCACCACCACTTCGCCTACATCAACCGCAGCCAGTGCCAGGAGGCCGCAGGTAACCTTGAACTAACCTAAAACTAACTCAAAACTAACCAACAACTGCTCAAGTCATATTGCAGAAAGTGGGCTGATACAGTGAACAAAATGTAGATGCAGATTCAAAAACAGATCTGACCTTTTTTATCCTACAAAATCCTTGTATTGCTGTTGTACACAATCTCTATTTGAGTTGCTCTCAGCTTATTAAGCATATGTGGTAATAGTGATAGGCATGTACCCTAATATTTACGTAGAGTCATGTGCTACCTGACTCATACAGTACAGCGAGTCAGCACAACCTGTGAAAAATCACAGAGGTGTAGTAGACAACCAGTCAGTCTATTTCAAAGTCCTTTCCATGCCAACACTGAGACAGACAGAAAGGCAGAGAGAAGTTATATTATGAGGAGAATGCACTGTGGAAATATGAAGTGTTATAAATCTGCTTACACAGTGTTCAGGCTGTAAAGTGTAACAGTATAGTGTGCTGGCTGAAGGCTGTCCCTGTCCAGGGTTAAAGCCCTGAGTGAGGAGGAAGATGGAACTCCACAGAGCTCAGGTACCAGAGTGACTATTATGGGCTGTTTGTTTAAATGTGGTTCATAGAGAGGCCAAGTGTAAGTATCCATGTAGCTGACTCTCTGACTGGTACTTCTAAGTGAGAATTGTTATTAAGGTGGGTTCTATTTCGCCCCTTTGACAGAACTGTGAGAGAGATGCATGAAGCCAATATGGCAGCTCTCTCTGTACGTATGAAGAACATTGGTCTCATTGAAAAAGTGCCAGTGAGTGAACTCAGAGACTCTCTCTGTCTCGCTGTGTTAGTTATCATTAGTTGCTTTATAATACTATACAGCCACATTGTGCCAGAAGGCTGGACTCACGTCAGTATACTGAGCACATTTGTTCAGCTTAGGAGGCCCAATTCCATGTTTTTTATTCATATTTTTATTATCGTTTTTTAACTCTGCATCGTTGGGAAGGGCTCGTAAGCAAACATTTCACGGTAAAGTCTACACCTGTTGTATTCATCGCATGTGACAAATACAATTTGATTTGATTTGACTAGATCCAGAACTAAAAAGTTTGTTTTAGATTTGCCACATCAGATTATGTTTGTACTTTCATTCTTTTTTTTTATTGGATCATTCAGTTGGGAAATGGCGAAAATCTGTTGTTGCAAATCGGTATAATTCCTGATAATATAATGATGTATGGGGTAGAGCAGCCAGTGTAGCTGTAGTACTGTAGCTGGCGACGTGCCATAGAGGCCTATCTGAGGTTATTAGATCTACAAAGAAATGTTGGGGTTGTTACAGAGCATTTACAGTCCCTTGGCTGTGTATTTGGATATTTCTCCTAAGCCAAATTTGATCAGTAAATCCCTCTAGACATGTGGGAAACTGTGCTCACATTGTATTGTTGAGAGAGAGTGTCATTAGCTTCTCCTGTGTCACTATGAAAAATATACACTAGTCGACTGCTGCATTTCGCAACTTCCCGTCGTCAAGGGCGGCCAAGAGAGGACGACAGCGTGAAATGACAACACTGAAAACAGTAAACAACATTTTTTAGCAGCCTATGGGTTTTCACCACTCCTCATACACCCTTCCAACAGCCGCTCATTAAGTAACGGGTTTATTTGTGTGTGTGTGTGTGTGTGTGTGTGTGTGTGTGTGTGTGTGTGTGTGTGTGTGTGTGTGTGTGTGTGTGTGTGTGTGTGTGTGTGTGTGTGTGTGTGTGTGTGTGTGTGTGTGTGTGTGTTCAAGGCAGTCATAATTAACTTGTTTTGTCTGACTGGCTTGGTGGAGATCTTGCTGTCTGTCGTCAGTGCTTTTTTTTAATGAATAACCCTGGTTGCAGTGCTCCTGCTAGCATAGTGGCAGGGACTTTAGAGGGGTCGTGGGCCTACCCATCTCACCAAGTAGTGCTTTAGCTCGGTATGAATGTGTCCGTTAGCATGTGATGTCTAAATATAATATAAGCTCTGGTTTTGCTGCATGAGATTTACAGTGATTTCGACCCCTCTTCACACGCAGTTGAAGAAGAAAGCAAAATTATTGCCAGTACATTAAGAACTTTTTCAGCCCTGTATTTGAACACTACGTCCTCTGTCTGTACATTTACATATCGTAGTGGTTTGGGACTGGCTCTTCATGTTCAGATTGTAGAGTAGCCTTCTGAGGCTGGCCGACCGTCCTGACTGCTGTTCCTGTTGACTGTTTGTTTGAAGACTTGGGGCGCAAACGTAATTTGCTACTTCACTGTCTGCAGCGCTTGATCACCAACAGCCATCTCTTAGTATCTGTAAAGGTTCTCTATATATGTACTTTCCGCATGCTGACACACGTTGTTGGACTTCAAAAGGCGGTCAATGTCATGATAGGTGCTGTGAGGTGACATTGACACAGGCACCATGTGTCACTAAGGAGGAAGTATTAGACAGAATCTCTGAGGATTGATCAGATTAGTGGAAAAGAAGGAGGCCAGGGAGCCAGCTAGGAAGCTGGCTAGGGGTAGTCAGGGAAGCCATCTTAACAAGATATTTGTGTCAAGTGCATAAAATGGCCTGGGGTCTCTGCTTAGTTCTCCGGCCCGGTGTGTGCTTTTATGACTTTGATTAATGATAAGGCTTTAAGCTGCTGTGCACAAGGAGTTTCCCGATGTGGCCTTCAGAAGAGGGACTTGTTCTGTAGCTACTAATACTTTGATTTGATTCATGTTGCTCATATGACGTAATATTGTAATGGCCTACAGAGAGCAGATCTGGGAAAACGGAAGGTGGATGTAATCCGTTGGGTTGTTTTGCACAACTACTGTATATCACGTTACATCAATGTACTTTAAACTTTAAACTCCCAACCATGGGCTGGTCCTCATGGCTAACCTCAGAAGGTTAATATGGGTGAAATGCAGTTATATACTCTACCAGTCCAAGGTTTGGACACACCTGCTCATTCAAGGGTTTTTCTTTATTTTTACTATTTTCTACATTGCAGAATAATAGTAAAAACATCAAAACTACGAAATAACACATGTTGAATCATGTAGTAACCAAAAAAGTGTTAAACAAATCTAAATATATTTTAGATAAATATATTTTAGATTTTAGATTCTTCAAAGTAGCCACCCTTTGCCTTGATGACAGCTTTGCACACTCTTGGCATTCTCTCAACCAGCTTCAGCTGGAATAATTTTCCAACAGTCTTGAAGGAGTTCCCACATATGCTGAGCACTTGTTGGCTGCTATTCCTTCACTCTGCGGTCCAACTCATCCCAAACCATCTCAATTGGGTTGATGTCAGGTGATTGTGGAGGCCAGGTCATCTGATGCAGCACTCCATCCCTCTCCTTCTTGGTCAAATAGCCCTTACGCAGCCTGGAGGTGTGTTGGGTCATTGTCTTGTTGGAAAACAAATGATAGTCCCACTAAGCGCAAACCAGATGGGATGGCGTATCGCTGCAGAATGCTGTGATAGCAATGCTGGTTAAGTGTGCCTTGAATTCTAAATTAATCACTGACAGTGTCCCCAGCAAAGCACACCCCACATCATCACACCTCCTACTCCATTCTTCATGGTGAGAACCACACATGCGGAGGTCATCTGTTCACCTACTCTGCGTCTCACAAAGACACAACGGTTGGAAACCAAAATCTTTGGACCCATCAGACCAAGTACAGATTTCCACCGGTCTAATGTCCATTGCTCGTGTTTCTTGGCCCAAGCAAGTCTCTTCTTCTTATTGGTGTCCTTTAGTAGTGGTTTCTTTGCAGCAATTCGACCACGAAGGCCTGATTCACGCAGCCTCCTCTGAACAGTTGATGTTGAGATGTCTGTTACTTGAACTCTGTGAAGCATTTATTTGGGCTGCAATCTGAGGCTGGTAACTCTAATGAGCTTATCCTCTGCAGCAGAGGTAACTCTGGGTAATCCTTTCCTGTGGAGGTCCTCATGAGAGCCAGTTTCATCATAGCGCTTGATGGTTTTTGCAACTGCACTTGAAGAAAGTTTCAAAGTTCTTGAAATCTTCCGTATTGACTGACCTTCATGTCTTGAATAATGATGGACTGTCGTTTCTCTTTGCTTATTTGAGCTGTTCTTGCCATAATATGGACTTGGTCTTTTACAGAATAGGTTTATTTTCCTAATACCAACCTTACCTTGTCACAACACAACTGATTGATTCAAACACATTAAGAAGGAAAGAAATTCCACAAATTCCACAAAGGCACACCTGTTAATTGAAATGCATTCCAGGTGACTACCTCATGAAGCTGGTTGAGAGAATGTCAAGAGTGTGCAAAGCTGTCAACAAGGCAAAGGGTGGCTACATTGAAGAATCTCAAATGTAACATATATTTTGATTTGTTTAACACTTTTTTGGTTACTACATGATTCCATATGTGTTATTTCATAGTTTTGATGTCTTCACTGTTATTCTACAATGTAGAAAAACCCTTGACTGAGCAGGTGTGTCCAAACTTTTGACTGGTACTGTATATACTAGGTGACTGACACACTGTTTTGAAGCCACCGTAACTCCATGTTGGTATTTTGGAAGCTATAGAAATGCATTTATTAATGTCTACATTGCCACATTTATTATAATACAGACACTGAAATTCACAAGTTTAAATTATATTATGTGAGCTAAACATAAAAATAAATAAATATCTAAAGCCATTTTCCTTAAAGTATCATTTTTTCGAGAGTACTACTGTTACTGTCCCCACTGCAACAACAAAATACTTAAATACATGCAATGTAATACTGTAGAATTCCATTCGTATGGAACTGCTCCTAGTGTTTGAATACATCATTTGTAAAATGGGGCAGTATTGACGTTTAGTACACTGCTCAAAAAAATAAAGGGAACACTAAAATAACACATCCTAGATCTGAATGAATGAAATATTCTTATTAAATACTTTTTCTTTACATATTTGAATGTGCTGACAACAAAATCACACAAAAATTATCAATGGAAATCAAATTTATCAACCCATGGAGGTCTGGATTTGGAGTCACACTCAAAATTAAAGTGGAAAACCACACTACAGGCTGATCCAACTTTGATGTAATGTCCTTAAAACAAGTCAAAATGAGGCTCAGTAGTGTGTGTGTGGCCTCCACGTGCCTGTATGACCTCCCTACAACGCCTGGGCATGCTCCTGATGAGGTGGCGGATAGTCTCCTGAGGGATCTCCTCCCAGACCTGGACTAAAGCAACTCCTGGACAGTCTGTGGTGCAACGTGGCGTTGGTGGATGGAGCGAGACATGATGTCCCAGATGTGCTCAATTGGATTCAGGTCTGGGGAACGGGCGGGCCAGTCCATAGCATCAATGCCTTCCTCTTGCAGGAACTGCTGACACACTCCAGCCACATGAGGTCTAGCATTGTCTTGCATTAGGAGGAACCCAGGGCCAACCGCACCAGCATATGGTCTCACAAGGGGTCTGAGGATCTCATCTCGGTACCTAATGGCAGTCAGGCTACCTCTGGCGAGCACATGGAGGGCTGTGCGGCCCCCCAAAGAAATGCCACCCCACACCATGACTGACCCACCGCCAAACCGGTCATGCTGGAGGATGTTGCAGGCAGCAGAACGTTCTCCACGGCGTCTCCAGACTCTGTCACGTCTGTCACATGTGCTCAGTGTGAACATGCTTTCATCTGTGAAGAGCACAGGGCGCCAGTGGCGAATTTGCCAATCTTGGTGTTCTCTGGCAAATGCCAAACGTCCTTCACGATGTTGGGCTGTAAGCACAACCCCCACCTGTGGACGTCGGGCCCTCATACCACCCTCATGGAGTCTGTTTCTGACCGTTTGAGCAGACACATGCACATTTGTGGCCTGCTGGAGGTCATTTTGCAGGGCTCTGGCAGTGCTCCTCCTTGCACAAAGGCGGAGGTAGCGGTCCTGCTGCTGGGTTGTTGCCCTCCTACGGCCTCCTCCACGTCTCCTGATGTACTGGCATGTCTCCTGGTAGCGCCTCCATGCTCTGGACACTACGCTGACAGACACAGCAAACCTTCTTGCCACAGCTCGCATTGATGTGCCATCCTGGATGAGCTGCACTACCTGAGCCACTTGTGTGGGTCACGCTACCACTAGAGTGAAAGCACCGCCAGCATTCAAAAGTGACCAAAACATCAGCCAGGAAGCATAGGAACTGAGAAGTGGTCTGTGGTCACCACCTGCAGAACCACTCCTTTATTGGGGGTGTCTTGCTAATTGCCTATAATTTCCACCTGTTGTCTATTCCATTTGCACAACAGCATGTGAAATTTATTGTCAATCAGTGTTGCTTCCTAAGTGGACAGTTTGATTTCACAGAAGTGTGATTGACTTGGAGTTACACTGTGTTGTTTAAGTGTTCCCTTTATTTTTTTGAGCAGTGTATAATCGTATGAGTACTTTTTAAAAGGGAGAAAGTGGAGGGAGGAAAAAGAGAGAAAGTGGAGTTGATGCGGGTCAGACACGGGAGCCGTGCCCACCATGATGCCATGGTACAAATGAAGCTCGGTACTACGGAGTTGGCCCACCTGTAGCACCACACTCCCTCCCGCCCGGGTCCTTCTCCTGAAAGCATCATTAGTTCTACTTGGCTGCAGCCTCTTTGTGGTATTGCTATTACTCGCCATTCCAGACTGCCAGTAGCTGGCAGGGGTGCTACATTTCTCCTCGCTCTGTGTTTGTGTGTCATTTGCGGAAACTACGGCCCCTGTCGCGCGCAGCGAGCCTGCTCATGTCCATGTGTGTGTGTTGTTTGTGTGTGGGTGCGTGTGTGTGTGCGGGTGTGTGTGTGTCTCATGGCATTCATTTCAGAGGGGAAACAAAACACAGCTTGTGTGGTGGTTCAGGCAAAGAGCGTCTCCACTAGGCGAGTTGGGATCACTGTCTCAGCCTGTCAGTCGTCTCACTGCTCTCAGTCAGCTTATAGCCCTGATCACCAGACACCACAACTCTTCCCAAGCCCCAGCCTCAACCCTTTGAGCCCTGCCGTGCTCCGGCCCTCAAGTCCTTCCCCAACCCAAGCCCCAGCCCTTGCCGCCAGCCTCAGATCCATCTCTGCCCTCCAGCCCTTGCCCCAGCTCTCCAGCTCTAGCCTGGCCACAGATCATATCACCAGCCTCTGCTTTTCCTGGTCGTCGGTAAGTAAACACGCGCAGATGGCCAACACTGTTGCGTAACTCAACAGCCTTAACTGCCACAAACTGGGCAGCTGCAGAGCGTGGCAGCCCAAATCATCTTTTTTGTTCAGTGTCTTCTAAGGCTGATCCAGAGACCATTAACTCTGTTTGAAGCTCCCCTTATGGCCCGTTTGTTCCTGTTTCATACAACTTAGACCATAGTTGTGCCATCCTTCCACTCCCATGCATTCTGCGCCAGCTCTGTTGTAGACAATGGCCCATTGAAAAGAATCAGTCCCCTTTTCTCAGACATTGTTCAGCCCTTTCAGCATCATAAAAGCTCAGCCTCTCTCACTCACTTTCCCTGGGCCAATCTCATTGGAGATCTGACAATATGGGGAAGGGTGTGTTGAGCTACTCTGAGAGAAGAGAACACTCGACCCGCAGCTGCAGCTCTGCTGCCTGAGTCACCAGGATCCCGTTTTTCAGCCACAAATATTTCGCCTGAGAGTGAGAGAGCGAGGAGCTGTGAGGTCTGTGTGTGTTTTTGAGTGTGGACGGTGGGCTGCTGCTGCTCTCTCTCCTGACTGTTCTAACTAGAGTGTGAGGTTCAGAAGTCTATGTTTCTCTCTCCTGTGACCCTGTGGCTTTTGCCACCTCTCAGACTTAGTTCTTTATTATAGAGAACAATGCAGACGTTTTCAGCCCCAACCGCCAGTGGGCACATTGCCAGACCTCCACAGCTTTTGTGAGAGAGAGAGAGGCCTGATGGGTCTCTTTGCAGACAAACTGTATAAAACCTGAGGACAGACCAGAAGCCCACGGAGGGCAGCTGTACTAAGACAGCTTTGTTCTCTGCTGACTTGCTTCCAAAGTCAGTCACTGAACAGAACTCACATTGTGCGCTTTTTCCATGAGTAAACTCAGGCTGTCAACACAGCCTCCTCTGCCTACCAGAGCTGCTCTAGTCAGACAAATACTGTGCATCTGTGCCCTCTGTAGAAAAAAGCTCATTTACAAAGAGTTTTTTTTTCTTGAATGAGCTCTGAGATGCCAGAAATATGCATTGTTTACAATAGCCCATTCTGTGGTAATAAACACATTTTCAGATTCCACCTCAAGCCCGGCTTCAGGTTGCGTGGGTGTGTGTGCATGTGAATGGGTGTGTGTGCATGTGAATGTGTGTGTGCGTGTGTGTGTGTGTGTGTGTGTGTGTGTGTGTGTGTGTGTGTGTGTGTGTGTGTGTGTGTGTGTGTGTGTGCGTCTGCGTCTGCGTCTGCGTGTGTTTGTTTGTACATGTGTGTATTAAGGCTTTGGTAGAGTGTTGCTAGGTTTTCCATACTATCTCACCACCCCAACAAGAGAATATTTTGGCCATTCTACAGACTGAATTTATCAAGCATGCCAAATTAGGACTTTGTGTTTTTGTTTTGAGCTAGAGAATAGCAACCATTGTGATGCAGAAATTGCTCTAGTGACCACTGACTCTCTAATTACCCCATTGGTGCTTCCAAATAGAACACAAACATGTGCTGAAATCTATCTTCCACTGAGTTTACCATGCTGTTTCCATGCCTGTTGTGCTCATAAATGTATATTTTAGAAAATTATATTAATTGGACCTCCTTGGTTTGGAGCATTTCCACAAATGGCTACAATGTCATTCATTTGAATGACAATAGTATGTCTGCCAGCTTGTCTCCAAGCGTGCTCCAGTCCGCCCATTGTTAGAAGTGAATGAGAAATCTGTTTTCTTTGACTGGGGCACATACAATACACTGAAAGTTTATTCAATGCAAACATTGCACAACGTTTAATTCATGGTTTAAAAAGTCTTCATATGCAAATCACTCTATTGGACAGCAGCACACGTACACACACTCGCACATAGACACACTCTTCACATACGCTGCTGCTACTCTGTTTATTATCTATCCTGATTGCCTAGTCACTTTTACCCCTACCTACAATTACCTCAACTACCTCGTACCACTGCACATTGACTCGGTACCGGTACTCCTTGTATATAGCCTCATTATTGTTATTTTACTGTGTTACAATTTCCTTTTTCTGGGGGGGCTAATCTTTCTTACTTTGAACACTGCATTGTTGGAAAAGTAAGCATTTCACGGTAAGGTCTACACCTGTTGTATTCGGCGTATGTGACAAATACCATTTGATTTGATTTGATTTGATACTGACTTACTGCTGTTAGGCTGATTTCAGAGGTATTATTTCTATCTAACTGAAGTTTATTTAACTCAAATGCAGGAATTAGGCCAAAAACCGTTAAAAGGGTTGTTGCTCGACTTAATTCAGGGGAATTTTCCCCCTTCTCTATGACACTATTCAGTAACAAAGTTTATCAATGCGAGCTTTGTGCCAGCCCCGACTGTTCACAGGTTCCTAGAGCAAACCGTACAGTACAGATACCTCACACTAAAGGTCTTTTTGGATCCAAAAAGTTGGATTCGAACCCAAATGTACCTGAGGACCACCAGACCCGGATCCAAATGAGCCCGAGGACAATCAGACCCAGATCCGAATGGACCCAATATTTGTATTTATTATTTTTTTATTTTTTATTTAACATTTAACTAGGCAAGTCAGTTAAGAACAAATTCTTATTTACAATGACGGCCTACCCCGGCCAAACCCTAACCAGGACGGCACTGGGCCAATTGTGCACCGCCCTATGGGTTTCCCAATCACGATCAGTTGTGATACAGCCTGGAATCGAACCAGGGTCTGTAGTGACGCCTCTAGCACTGAGATGCGCCACTCGGCCCTGAAAGGGGGACCCGGCCACGAAAACAATCAGAACCAAACCCGAATGGACCCAACATTAACCAGACCTAGACCCAACCCTGTAACCTAACCGGTCCGTTTCAATTGGACCCGAGTGACAATTGTTTTTATGTTTATCAGCGAAGTTGCTCTTTTGGTTAAGAAATATATCTTAATATGTTGGCTAGGCCTTATACACTGAAAAAATATATAAACGCAACATGTAGTGAAAATAAAAGATCCCAGAAATTTTCCATACTGTCACGCCCTGACCGTAGAGATCCTTTTTATGTCTCTATTTTGGTTGGTCAGGGCGTGAGTTTGGGTGGGCATTCTATGTCTGGTGTTCTATGTTGTCCTTGTTTTGTATTTCTGTGTGTTTGAACTGGTATGGTTCTCAATCAGAGGCAGCTGTCTATCGTTGTCTCTGATTGAGAATCATACTTAGGTAGCCTGTTCCCACCTGTGTTTGTGGGTGGTTGTTTTCTGTTTAGTGTATGTCACCTTGCAGAACTGTTTCGTTTTCGTTTTTTCCTCATTGTTATTTTATTTAGTGTTCAGTTTTGATTAAATTATTAATATGGACACTTACCACGCTGCACCTTGGTCCTCTTCTCTTTCTCCCGACGACAATCGTTACAGAACCACCCACCAACAAAGGACCAAGCAGCGTGGGAAAATGGACTCCTGGACATGGGAGGACATTTTGGACGGCAAATGACCATGGGCACAGCCGGGAGAGTATCGCCGTCCGAAAAAGGAGCTGGAGGCAGCAAAAGCGGAGCGGCGACGCTATGAGGAGTTGGCTCGAGGAGAAGTGCACGAGAGGCAGCCCCAGAAATGTTTTGGGGGGGGGGGCACACGGGGAGATTGGCGGAGTCAGGTAGGAGACCTGAGCTAACTCTCCGTGCTGAGCGTCGTACTGGTCAGGCACCGTGCTATGCGGTGGAGCGCACGGTGTCTCCAGTACGTGTTCATAGCCCGGTGCGCTACATCGCAGCTCCTCGCATCTGCCTGGCTAGAGTGGGCATCGAGCCAGGAGGGATGATGCCGGCTAAGCGCATCTGGTCTCCAGTGCGTGTCCTCGGCCCGGGTTATCCTTCGCCAGCTTTGCGCACTGTGTCTCCAATGCGTCTGCACAGCCCAGTGCGTCCTGTGCTTGCGCCCCGCAGGTGCAGGGCCAAAGTCACCATACAGCCAGGACGGGTTGTGCAGGCTTTTTTCTCGAGACCTCCAGTGCGCCTCCACGACCCAGTGTATCCGGTGCCTCGGCCAAGGACGAGGCCTCCTGCATGTCTCCCCAGCCTGGTGAGTCCTGTGCCTGTGCTAAGCCCTAATCCTCCTGCATGTCTCCCCAGCCTGGTGAGTCATGTGCGTTCTCCCAGAGTCAAGCCTCCAGTGATGATCCATGGCACGAAGCCTCCAGTGATGATCCATGGCACGAAGCCTCTAGTGATGATCCATGGCACGAAGCCTCCAGTGATGATCCATGGCACGAAGCCTCCAGTGATGATCCATGGCACAATGCCTCCAGTGATGATCCATGGCACGAAGCCTCCAGTGATGATCCATGGCAAGAAGCCTCCAGCGGTGATCCATGGCACGAAGCCTCCAGTGATGATCCATGGCACGAAGCCTCCAGTGATGATCCATGGCACGAAGCCTCCAGTGATGATCCATGGCATGAAGCCTCCAGTGATGATCCATGGCACGAAGCCTCCTGTGATGATCCATGGCACGAAGCCTCCAGTGATGATCCATGGCACGAAGCCTCCAGTGATGATCCATGGCACGAAGCCTCCAGTGAGGATCCATGGCACGAAGCCTCCAGTGAGGAGCCATGGCACAAAACCTCCAGTGAGGAGTTATGGCACGAGGCCTCCAACGAAGGACGTCAGTCCGGAGCCTCCAGCAACGCCTTCTAGTCCGGAGCCTCCAGCGTCGCCCTCTAGTACGGAGCCTCCAGCGACGCCCTCTAGTATGGAGCCTCCAGCGACGCCCTCTAGTACGGAGCCTCCAGCGACGCCCTCTAGTCCGGAGCCTCCAACGTCGCCCTCTAGTCCGGAGCCTCCAGCGACGCCCTCTAGTCCGGAGCCTCCAGCAACGCCCTCTAGTCCGGAGCCTCCAGCGGCGGGCTTCAGTCAGGAGCAGCCAGAGTCTCCCTCCTGTCCGGAGCAGCCAGAGTCTCCCTCCTGTCCGGAGCAGCCAGAGTCTCCCTCCTGTCCGGAGCAGCCAGAGTCTCCCTCCTGTCCGGAGCAGCCAGAGTCTCCCTCCTGTCTGGAGCAGCCAGTCTCCCTCCTGTCCGGAGCAGCCAGAGTCTCCCTCCTGTCCAGAGCAGCCAGAGTCGCCCTCCTGTCCGGGGCCCGCTGCGAGGGTCCCCGGTCCGGGGTCGGCGGTAAGGGTCCCCGCTCCAGAGGCGCCACCTAAGTGGGCCAAGACTAAGGTGGAGCGGGGTCCACGTCCCGCACCAGAGCCGCCACCGCGGTGAAATGCCCACCCAGACCCTCCCCTATAGGTTCAGGTTTTGCGGCCGGAGTCCGCACCTTTGGGGGGGGGGGGGGTACTGTCACGCCCTGACCGTAGAGATCCTTTTTATGTCTCTATTTTGGTTGGTCAGGGCGTGAGTTTGGGTGGGCATTCTATGTCTGGTGTTCTATGTTGTCCTTGTTTTGTATTTCTGTGTGTTTGGCCTGGTATGGTTCTCAATCAGAGGCAGCTGTCTATCGTTGTCTCTGATTGAGAATCATACTTAGGTAGCCTGTTCCCACCTGTGTTTGTGGGTGGTTGTTTTCTGTTTAGTGTATGTCACCTTGCAGAACTGTTTCGTTTTCATTTTTTCCTCGTTGTTATTTTGTTTAGTGTTCAGTTTTGATTAAATTATAATATGGACACTTACCACGCTGCACCTTGGTCCTCTTCTCTTTCTCCCGACAACAATCGTTACACATACGCACAAAAAGCTTATTTCTCTCAAATTTTGTGCACAAATTTGTTTACATTCTTGTTTGTGAGCATTTCTCCTTTGCAAAGATAATCCATCCACCAGACAGGTGTGGCATATTAAGAAGCTGATTAAACAGCAGGATCATTACACAGGTGCACATTGTGCTGGGGACAATAAAAGGCCACTCTAAAATGTGCAGTTTTGTCACACAACATAATGACACAGAGGTCTCAAGTTTTGAGGGAGCATGCAAGTGGCATGCTGACTGCAGGAATGTCCACCATTACTGTTGCCAGAGAATTTATTCTTTATTTCTCTACCATAAGCCGCCTCCAACGTTGTTTTAGAGAATTGAGCAGTACGTCCAACCGGACTCACAAAAGCAGACTACGTGTAACCACGAAAGCCCAGGATCTCCATATCTGGCTTCTTTACCTGCGGGATCGTCTGAGACCAGCCATCCGGACAGCTGATGAAACTGAAGAGTATTTCTGTCTGTATTAAAGCCCTTTTGTGGGGAAAAACTCATTGTGATTGGCTGGGCCTCTCCCCAGTGGGTGGACATGGCTCCCAAGTGGGTGGACCTATGCCCTCCCAGGCCCACCCATGGCTGCACCCCTGCCCAGTCATGTGAAATCCATAGATTAGGGCTTAATGGACTTATTTCAACTGACTGATTTCCTTATATGAACTGTAACTCAGAAGAAATGTTGCATGTAGCGTTTATATTATTGTCATTATATGCCCCTTATTAGCGTACAATAAATATGCTGTAGGCTATGCAGATCCTTGGTCGGATCCATTCAGGTCCACTCGGGTCTATCAGCTGTAGTTACATAGACCCAAGACCCGATGACAGTCAAACAGGACCCAACCCGGACCTGCTGGAAAAGCTAGAATTTTGGACCCGGACAGCTCAGGTCTTGGTTCGGGTCTGGGGTATTCGGTTTGGGTGGACCTGTGAAGACCGCTACCTCCCACTCCTGCACTATTTATTCAGGGAAGGAAAAATCCAACACCTTTATCCTTAATTTCATCTGTCAGATATTCCCCCACCCCAAATATGATTCTCCTGCTCAAGTCACAACTTAACATTTCATCTTTTCTGGGTCAGGCAAACTTCAAATGACTTCTTAACCAGACAATTAACATGCCTGGCGAGCATTGGGTCAGACCGATATGTTCAACCTCGGAGGGTTTGACCACTGAAAGTAATACTAGAGTCATTGGCTGTATGTGGAGTTGGACTGTCTGTCAGTGGGGCAACAGTCAGAACCCTGGGCTCCAGTCCCTCCATTTGTCATTTCAGTTTCCCATCTGGTGGGAAAAGCCTCAGGGATCCTCTTACAGGTGCTCAAATGTTAGGGATAAGACACCCTCTGCTAGAGTCGTGTTGCACCAGGGAACTGCGGAAAGTCTGGGAAGGACATCAACAAACCAGCTTTTGGACGATCCACTAACCCCAAGCTTTTTCAACCCATTGTATTCTCTCTCCACCAAAACCAGAATGCATGCAGAGATTGAAGTACTCCTCTCATACGCAATCATAGCCATTAAATTTCCCTCTCTTATGAGGCTAATAGTACTTTATCAGCTTCATGGCGTTCCCTTTCGTAAAGGCCCAAGGGAATACATGAAATAGAAACATAATTACCAATTTTCTCCACTGTCATCATCATACACTGCTTTCATCATACACTGCAATTTGCCAAGCAGCATACCACCCTGCATACCACTGCTGGCTTGCTTCTGAAGCTAAGCAGGGTTGGTCCTGGTCAGACCCTGGATGGGTGACCAGATGCTGCTGGAAGTGGTGTTGGAGGGCCAGTAGGAGGCACTCTTTCCTCTGGTCTAAACAAAGATCCCAATGCCCCAGGGCAGTGATTGGGGACACTGCTCTGTGTAGGGTGCCGTCTTTCGGATGGGACGTTAAACGGGTGTCCTGACTCTCTGAGGTCATTAAAGATCCCATGGCACTTATCGTAAGAGTAGGGGTGTTAACCCTGGTGTCCTGGCTAAATTCCCAATCTGGCCCTCAACCATCACGGTCACCTAATAATCCCCAGTTTACAATTGGCTCATTCATCCCCCTCCTCTCCCCTGTAACTATTCCCCAGGTCGTTGCTGCAAATGAGAATGTGTTCTCAGTCAACTTACCTGGTAAAATAACGGATAAATAAAAAAAAAATATTCCACCATTCCACTCTCTCTTCCCTAGTCCTCCGTAAAAGCCATAGATCTACACTCTAGCCTAGTCCTAGTAGCAGATCTGTGAAATGACTTAGACATTGACAATTATTGGACAGGATGTAAGTCTGGAGCACCCAATCCCTCGACTCTGTATATATTACAGTGACATGGTAGAACCAAAAATAAACAGTGGTTAAGGATTGGGTAAGCCAAGCTTTGTAAGGTAGCTACTATTCTTCTACAATATGAGTACAGAGGGGCACTCCAGTCTACTTTACTTTTCCTGAATGGTGTCCAAAGTATACCCCTCAGCCCCCTGCACCCCCTAACCAGGGTATCAGGACCATTATGTTGGCTCTGGCTTCCTGCTATGCTAAGTGTAGTGTGATTTCTAAAATAAGGCTCAGGGCAGGAGAAAAAGGCCAGTGTTGAACATGGCCTTGTATTAATGGGTGGTGAGATGGAGAGGCTGTTTGGGGTGAGAGCTGGATCCAGTGGTTAGGCAGAGATCAGGGCAGGCATTAGACAGGATGTGCTGAGAGGTTGTCGTGTTTGGAGCCTAGCGTAGCTCTTACTCTCCGTCCTAACAGGATGCTGTAAAGCTGCCACGGAGTGAAGGGGATCTGATGACTGTACTGAGCTGTGAACTCAGCCCCAAGCCTGCAACATGAGCACCACTGTTCTACACTGTTCCACTAACACTAGCATGCAGGCCAGGGAGACCCACTCCTCTCCCCCCTTTTCCCCTGCCGCCCTGCGAACAGTGTGGGCACTGTTGTAGCCTGGAGCCGGGTGGAAGGTGGTGTTACAGTATGCCTCACTGAGGGTTGTTATTGTATGTGACTGACTCGGTGTGTGTGTGTATCTATATTTCAGAGGAGATGAAGTGTGTCGGGATCACATGCCCTGCTCTGTCCATAACCTCCTGCCCTGAGGGCTCGGTTCTGACCAAGAGCTACACTCCCCCTGCTGGCTGCTGCCCCACTGTGCCCTCCCAGTGCACCTGTGACTTCCGCGCGTGCCACAAGCCCCGGTGCCCCTCTGGCCAGAAGACTGTACCACTCAGCCAGGCCACCGGCAAGCCAGAGGACTGCTGCGACGTGTTCGAATGCGTGAAAGGTAATGTATATAAACCTAGCAGGCCAAGAATTGGTGTAGTCTTCTTTGTTTTCTTGCTGAGAGAAGTGGTGCTGGTGTGAAATGTTATGCCTTTGTGGAGGTAATTATTTTAATCAGAAAACAATTTCCCCCCAAAATCCCAGTTGACTAAATGTCCTGTGATGAAAAGGACAGTCAGTAATGAGATGGTAATTACGGTTGGGTTGTTTATCAGTCTCTCCGCCACTGCAGAGTGTGACGACGGTTCATATAATTTTTTCAGGTGTATATCCGCAAATAATCTCAACGCCTCTAGGCATATTAATCATAATGAGTCTCGTTAGGCAGATTGTGTTCACAACTGGTGTTCTCACCCTTTGTGTGTGTGTATGTGTGTGTGTGTTTGTTTGTGTATGTGTGTGTTTATATATGTGTGTGAGAGAGAGAGAGAGAGAGAGAGAGAGAGAGAGAGAGAGAGGAGAGAGAGAGGAGAGAGAGGAGAGAGAGAGGAGAGAGAGAGGAGAGAGAGAGAGAGAGAGAGAGAGAGAGCAGATGTTGGTAGTGCAGCCAAGTCACTCTCCTCCAACAGCCCAGAGTTAGATTTCACATTCACAGCAGCTAGCCAATCAGCCAGCCAGCCAGTCAGGGAGGCACAGAGTCAGGGAGAGAGGGAGTTAGGCAGGGAGGGAGGGGACCTGAACCTGGCTGTTTACTCTGCCCTCCCAGCAAATATTTGCTGTTTTACCAACAGAACAAATTCCCATTCTGGCCCCTCTGCGTCCATAAATGTGTGCCGTGTCCCGGAATGAATGGACTTAATGAGTGCAGTGACCAGAAAAGTGCTTAGGCTACCAATATGCTCAACAGAAGTGCAGTGTCAAAGAGTTCCTGTCTGGTCATACGTCCAAAAGGAAAAGGTTCAACAGTTCATTGATGGGAATGCTTTTTATGTGCTCCAGTCTGCCAGGGGGAGTGTAATCGAGTCAGGCAGGCCGGTGAGGGCTGAATGGCGGCTGCAGAGGCTAGGGGATCAGTGTTTTGATAACAAGTGTCTGCTGCTCTTTGGGTCCGGACTTGACGCCCTTTGTGCCTGCCCTACTGGCGGTTAGCCCTGCATGACTGCGCCCACATCAGAAATCACACAGAGAGAGACTGGGGATGAAGACATGGCACCTACCCCCTAGTATCCCCCCCAGTCTCCCCAAAGACTTCCTCAGAAAAGAAACATCCCACATATGTTGGGTCACTCACAAACACCAAGCCCCATCCACAAAACACACTATTATTAACAAAGTTTGGGCGTCCTATAATATTTCTCTGTGAAACACATAATAGTACCCAGCTGCCAGCGACCTTAGGCATTGAGCACATGATTTTACAGACCAGAGGTTGGCTTTTGGTGGGTTTTTGGTCAGTGTACAGACTAATATGACAATGGACCCCTTGTGTTTTGCCCATGTTTGACGAAAGACCGTTTCCAGCTCTGGCTGAAGAATGAGTTTGGGTGACTGGACAGGAGCTGGCATGGTCTTTCTGACCTGATGTTATCTGACATTACAGATGGTCCCAAATGACCATGCTACAGCAGCCTACTGTTTATCAACCCTTAGATGAGCAAACAGTCTGGAGTCGCATGTAGCATGTAGCATGTAGCATGGATTTAGGTCAGGACAAGACACTTGATGTAGACTAGTATGGTACATGCTTTCCAAGATCTTTAAAGCCGTAAACTGAGAAAAATCTCCTCAGAATTCTTGTTTATCATGGCCTCCCAAGTTGCCCAGTGGTCTAAATCACTGGATCACAGTGCTAGCTGTGCCACTAGAGATTCTGGGTTCGAGTCCAGGCTCTGTCGCAGCAAGCTGCGACCAGGAGACCCATGGAGCGGTGCACAATTGGCCCAGCGTCGTCCGGGTTAGGGGAGGGTTTGGCCAGCAGGGATGTCCTTGTCCCATCGTGCACTAGTGACTCCTGTGGTGGGCCGGGTACAGTGCACACTGACACGGTGGCCAGGTGCACTGTTTCCTCTGACACATTGGTGCGGCTGGCTTCCGTGTTAAGTGGGCATTGTGTCAAGAAGCAGTGCGGCTTGGTTGGGTTGTGTTTCGGAGGACGCACAGCTCTTGACCTTCGCCTCCGTATGGGTGTTGCAGCGATGAAACAAGACTGTAACTACCAATTGGATACGATGAAATTGGGGAGAAAATGGGGTAAAAATAAATAAAAAATAAAGATTTATTGTTTATCATTTGGGTTTTGCATTTTTGTTAGCTGGGAAAGACAAGTCACACCATGTCAGTTTATCATGAATGTTTTAGGGTTGGCCAGGGTCAGGGTTTTATGATACCTTCAGCCCCGGCCACTATCCTATCCTCAATATGGATTGGACTGGAAATCAGAATGCATGAATGGAATTTAGTGTCTCTGCCGCTAGTTTGTTTTAGGGATTAGCATTAACAAATACTGCGGAAATCACATGTGAACATCCTGTCATGTGACTTCCTATTGTTTCCCAAGCGTTAAAAATGTTGCCATGCCTTTTGACTTCTGCCCGGCAAGGTACTTATTGCATTTTGTCTGCTTGGTTATGCTGCACGCAAGGCAGGCAGGCAGGCAGAGAGAGATAGAGAGAGAGATAGAGAGAGAGATAGAGATAGAGATAGAGATAGAGATAGAGATAGAGATAGAGAGAGAGAGAGAGAGAGATAGAGATAGAAAGAGAGAGAGGGGGGGGGGTAGAGGGAAAGAGAGACAGGGAAAGAGAGAGAACAAATGCTCACTTTACTTTCAACTCAGTTGGCCCACCTGCTTTGTATTAGAGTGCAGGGCTGGTCCAGGAAGCAGCGAGAAAGGTGAGGGGTCAGAACAGCACTCTACCAGGGTATGGTATACAGATGCTGCCTCCCCCCATGGAAACCTTAATAGGGCTAGCTACATTTGTTAGCATCTGGGCACCCTTGAATGCCACAGGCAGACTTCTCCTGTGTGTGGTGCTGGTACCTGTCCCTCCACTCCATCATTTATTAAACAATGACCAGGGTCTACTTACGTAACCATTCTCCTGCAGTAACTTAATGGTCATGGTTTTAATGAGAAGTTAATGTGGTCTTTCAAGGCCCTGAGTCACTGAGTCATAGTCATAGCCAATGACAGTGTCATAGACAAATGGTTTATCTGGTAATCCAATAAAATGACATATGGCAATCACTGAAATTATAGAACTTTATGGCGATAAAAGCTGTCTTTGATGAATGAAATACTAAATAAAGGGAGTGCTTTTCCTTTACCACTCTCTTTCTCACACAAATACAAACACCCACTCCTCGGGGTGTTCCAGGAGCATCGTGGGCAGTGGCTGGACGGTAGTGTCTGCGAGGCGGCTGCTCAGGGCTTGTTAAGGGTCTCTAATGATCCGTACAGTAGTCATTGTTCTGTGGGCCGGCGCTTGGAGACAGACAGTGGAGGTTTCCGGTACTTACGCTGGCTTTACATGGCCTGTCTGCTGTCTGCAGCCCAGCACCCCAGACCACACTGTGCCAGCCCAGCCCGCTGCTGTTTTCTTTTACCCAGCACTGGGCTGAGCTGAGCTACGCTGCGTGCGCCACCTACACCAAGACTCCACAGATCTCTGCTAAGTTCCACCCAATGGAGCTGGCTTCATTGTCTAATGCTGTTGGAGCCCAGTCCCCAGGGCTCTCGGCTCAAGTGCATAGCTCAGCACGACTTTACACAAATACACTTCTGTTCCATCCACAGCTAGCTACACTGTAATTATTGCATCTGAGTTAATGCACGGTTACAGAAGCAACAAACTCATTCTGGCCTGGGGTGGATAAGCTATTTAATACATACCAAATGGGATGGTTTAGCATAGTATGTTCATTCATCAGCCGTGAATGTATGTTAGCCATCAAGAGCCCCACATGTCGTTCAGGTTGACAGCGTCTGTTTCCCCTTCCACTTTCCCAGTTTCCCCCAAGTGTGTCCACAACGGGAAGGAGTTTTCCGAGGGGGAGGTGTACCGTATGGACCCTTGCTGGCTCTGCCAGTGTCGAGGAGGGATATCCTTCTGCTCCAAAGCGGAATGTGCGGAACTGGACTGTGAGAACTTCTACATCCCAGAGGGAGAATGCTGCCCTGTATGCATAGGTACACACATCATTTTAAAGTTATACAACAGTATCTATTACAGATAGTTTTATAGATATGTGAGATTTTGTTTGATTGGTGGAGGTGAGCTGGCACAGTTCGGGAGGCCGTTTGTCATTAGTGTTGCTCTGAGTGTGGCCAGACAGACAGGGAGGCTAGTAGGGAGGCATGCAGACGTACGGAGCAGACAGGGCTGTAATACACTCCCCCAGGGCTCCCAACACGCTGTACAATATCCTTACCTTAATGGCTTCCGTTTACATTCAGCTGGACTCAGCAGTCATTAACATGCTTCACATACAAGGACCGGTCAAAAAGAATGAGCAATGGGTAGGAGGTCAGGAACATAAACCTCCTTTGAGTGAGTGCTTTGGCTTCATTATATCTGGTTGCCTTAATGGAGGGAGACCCCTTTTGTACCTGTCCTCGACACTAAAACACATGCCCTCAGAGGCAAGTAAAAACACTGGTACCTGCGGTTGGAGCTGTTAAAAGGCTTGGGTTTCGGCAGCGCATATGGCCAACAAATGACGGTCTCGTGAAGCATAGTGGTGGTGGACAGATTTGGCTGCCAGTGTTTTTGATCAGACACATGAGAGGGAGGGAGACTGAGGGAGGTTATTGGAGGTCAGTGTTGGAGGTACATCTGGAATGTTCAGCCCCTGAGATTTTGGGGAATGCTTTCATCTTGTGTCCCTGCTTGGCCATGGAAATCTCCAGTCATTGATGAAGCCATTGTCAGTGTTACTGTTCTAAGCTGGGGGTGGTATTTGGTTTGTCGTCGTTATTAAGAGCAACCCAAGCTGCACACCTGTTCTAATCTATTTGTAGACAGGTCAAGTCACCTACAGCCCTAAAAGTGCTTCACGGCTGTGTGTGAAGGTATTGTAATTTGTATTTTTAGGCTTGCTATTGATAGTGTGAGAGATGGATAGAGAGAGAAATAAAGAGATTGAGAGGAAAGCAGAACTGCTTCATATTCAGTATAATCACACACAGATGGAGGAGTCACAGCAGCCAAATCTCTGCTGGAATCAAATCGGGCAAATAGGACTCCGTCTTTAGGGAGACCCACTCCTTCACCACACACACACACAGGTTCAGTGCACTACCCTCAGACCACCTTCCAACTCCACCTCACAGCGCTGCCGTGGTAATGGCCTGCCTCTCTTAACAATAAATTGTTGAATAAAAACAATCATGATCATTTATGGTAAACTTTTAAGTCATCAAAATAGATTCCCAGAATTCAGAGGGCATACATCACCTCAAATGGAGCTCCATGTGTTTTCTGGGTTGCCTCTCAAACAGGCTTCATTATGTTGTGGTCCTAGACTTCAAACAAATGGGTAAAACCTCATTGACATAAGTATTCACACCCCTAAGTCAATACCTTGTAGAAGCACCTTTTGGCAGTGATTACAGCTGTGAGTCTTGCTGGGTAAGTCTCTAAGAGCTTTCCACATCTGGATTGTGCAACATTTGCAGATTATTATTTTCAAAATTCTTCAAGCTTTGTCAGATTGTATTGTTGATCATTGCTAGACAACCATTTTCAGGTCTTGCCATAGATTTTCAAGTAGATTTATAGTACCAGTCAGAAGTTTGGACACACCTACTCATTCTGTCACAATCGTCATAATAAGCGGACCAAGGCGCAGCGTGAGAGACATACATCTTCCTTTTATTAGACGAAGACGTACCACGAAACACTCTTACAAAACTAACAAAACGACCGTGAAGCTATAAACAAAAGTGCACACACAAGCTACTAACGTTCAACATAGACAATTACCCACAAACACCTAAAGCCTATGGCTGCCTTAAATATGGCTCCCAATCAGAGACAACAATAAACAGCTGTCTCTGATTGAGAACCAAATCAGGCAACCATAGACTTTCCTAAACACCTACACTGAACACAACCCCATACATACTACAAAACCCCCTAAACAATACACACACCCTAAACTAGACAAAACACACAAACATCCCCCATGTCACACCCTGACCTAACTAAACTAATAAAGAAAATCAATATAACAAAGGCCAGGGTGTGACACATTCCAAGGTTTTTCTTTATTTTTTCATATTTTGTACATTGTCGAATAACAGTGAAGACATCAAAACGATGAAATAACACATATGGAATCATGTAGTAACCAAAAAAAGTGTTAAACAAATCAAAATATATATTATATTTGAGCTTCTTCAAAGTAACCCCCCTTTGCCTTAATGACAGCTTTAAACACTCTTAGCATTCTCTCAACCAGCTTCATGAGGTCATGAGTCACCTGGAATGCATTACAATTAACAGGTGTACCTTGTTAAAAGTTAATTTGTGGAATCTTTTCCTTCTTAATGTGTTTGAGCCAATCAGTTGTGTTGTGACAAGGTAGGGTTGGTATACAGAAGATAGCCCTATTTCGTAGAAGACCAAGTCCATATTATGGCAAGAACAGATCAAATAAGCAAAGAGAAACAACAGTCCATCATTACTTTAAGGCATGAAGGTCAGTCAATGCGGAAAATTTCATGAACTTTGAAAATGTCTTCAAGTGCAGTTGCAAAAACCATCAAACTCTATGATGAAACTGGCTCTCATGAGGACCGCCATAGGAAAGGAAGACCCAGAGTTACCTCTGCTGCAGAGGATAAGTTCATTAGAGTTAACTGCACCTCAAATTGCAGCCCAAATAAATTATTCAGAGTTCAAGTAATCTCAACATCAACTGTTCAGAGGAGACTGCGTGAATCAGGCCTTCATGGTCGAATTGCTGCAAAGAAACCACTACTAAAGGACACCAATAAGAAGAAGAGACTTGCTTGGGCCAAGAAACACGAGCAATGGACATTCGACCGGTGGAAATCTGTCCTTTGGTCCAAATTTCCAAATTTGAGATTTTTGGTTCCAACTGCCGTGTCTTTGTGAGACGCAGAGTAGGTGAATGGATGATCTCCGCATGTGTGGTTCCCACCATGAATAATGGAGGAGGAGGTGTGATGATGTGGGGGTGCTTTGCTGGTGACACTTTCAGTGATTTATTTAGAAATCAAGGCACACTTAACCAGCTACCACAGCATTCTGCAGCGATATGCCATCCTATCTGGTTTGCGCTTAGTGGGGCTGTCATTTGTTTTTTTAACAGGACAATGACCCAACACACCTCCAGGCTGTGTAGGGGCTATTTGACCAAGAAGGAGAGTGATGGAGTGCTTCATCAGATGACCTGGCCCCCACAATCACCTGACATCAACCCAATTGAGATGGTTTGGGATGAGTTGGACCGCAGAGTGAAGGAAAAGCAGCCAACAAGTGCTCAGAATATGTGGGAACTCCTTCAAGACTGTTGGAAAAGCATTCCAGGTGAAGCTGATTGATAGCATGCCAAGAGTGTGCAAAGCTGTCATCAAGGCAAAGGGTGGCTACTTTGAAGAATCTACAATTTTTATAAATCTTGGTTTGTTTAACACTTTTTTGGTTACTACATGATTCCATGTGTTATTTCACAGTTCTGATGTCTTCACTATTATTCTACAATGTAGAAAATAGTAAAAATAAAGAAAAACCCTTGAATGAGTAGGTGTGTCCAAACTTTTGACTGGTACTGTAACTCGGCCACTCAGGAACATTCACTGTCTTCTTGGCAAGCAACTCCAGTGTAGATTTGGTCTTGTGTTTTTGGTTATTGTCCTGCTGAAAGGTGAATTCATCTCCCAGTGTCTGGTGGAAAGCAGACTGAACCAGGTTTTCCTCTAGCATTTTACCTGTGCTTAGCTCCATTCCATTTATTTTTTATCCTGAAAAACTCCCCGGTCCGTAACAATTGCAGGCATACCCATAACATGATGCAGCCGACGCTATGCTTGCAAATATGGAGAGTGCTACTCAGTAATGTGTTGTATTGGATTTGCCTCAAACATAACACTTTGTATTCAGGACAAAAAGTTAATTGCTTTGCCACATTTCTTTGCAGTGTTACTTTGGTATTGGTATTTTATTAGTATCCCCACTCTTCCTGGAGTCCACACAAAACATGAATCATGACATAATACAGAACACTAATAGACAAGAACAGCTCAAGGACAGAACTACATCAATTTGTGCCTTGTTGCAAACAAGATGTATGTTTTGGAATATTTTTATTCTGTACAGGCTTCCTTCTTTTCACTCTGTTAATGAGGTTAGTCTTGTGGAGTAACTATAATGTTGTTGTTCCATCCTCAGTTATCTGCTATCACAACCATTAAACTCTGTAACTGTTTTAAAGTCACCATTGGCCTCATGGTGAAATCCCTGAGCGGTTTCCTTCCTCTCCAGCAACTGAGTTAGGAATGATGCCTGTATCTTTGTAGTGACTGGGTGTATTTCTACACCTTCCAAAGTGTAATTAATAACTTCACCATGCTCAAAGGGATATTCAATGTCTTATTTTTTACCAATAGGTGCCCTTCTTTGCGAGGCATTGGAAAACCTCCCTGGTCTTCTGTTTGAAATTCACTGCTCGACTGACGGACCTTACAGACAATTACATGAGTAGGGGTATAGAGATGAGGTGGTCATTCAAAAATCATGTTAAACACTGTTATTGCACACAGAGTGAGTCCATGCAACTTATTATTTGACTTGTTAACCTTTCTGATCTACCCATCCCGGTATCGGGATAATTGTCATCAGCAACGCTGAATAGCATAGCGCCACAGTCAAATAATATTACTAAAAAATATTCATATTCATGAAATCACAAGTGCAATATTGCAAAACACAGCTTAGCCTTTTGTTAATCCACCTGTTGTCTCAGATTTTGAAATTATGTTTTACAGCGAAAGCAATACAAGCATTTGTGTAAGTTTATCGATCGCTCGACAAAACATTAAGTACACTTAGCATCAGGTTACTTGGTCACGAAAATCAGAAAAGCAATCAAATTAATCGTTTACCTTTGATGATCTTCAGATGTTTTCACTCACGAGACTCCCAGTTAGACAACAAATGTTCCTTTTGTTCCATAAAGATTATTTTTATATCCAAATACCTCCGTTCGTTTGGCGCGTTATCCTCAGAAATCCACAGGAAAGAGCGGTCACGACAACGCAGACGGAAATTCCAAATAATATCCATAATGTCCACAGAAACATGTCAAACGTTTTTTATAATCAATCCTCAGGTTGTTTTTCAAATATATATTCGATAATATATCAACCGGGAGTGTTGGTTTTTCAATAGGACCGGGAGTAACAATGGCCGCCTTTCTCTGTTGCGCAAAACTCACTCTGAGAGCCCCCACCTATCCACTTACGCAATGTGATCGTTCTCGCTCATTTTTCAAAATAAAAGCCTGAAACTATGTCTAAAGACTGTTGACACCTTAGGGAAGCCATAGAAAAATCTGGTTGATATCCCTTTAAATGGATGATAGGCATATATAAGAACAGAGAGGTTTCAAAAAAAGAGGCACTTCCTGATTGGATTTTCCTCAGGTTTTCGCCTGCAATATCAGTTCTGTTAAACTCACAGACAATATTTTGACCGTTTTGTAAACTTTAGAGTGTTTTCTATCCTAATCTGACAATTATATGCATATTCTAGTTTCGGGGGCTGAGGAATAGGCAGTTTCAAATGGGTACGTTTTTTAGCCAAAAACGAAAATACTGCCCCCTATACTTAAGAAGTTTTAAGCACATTTTTACTCCTTAACATATTTAGGCTTGCCATAACAACAGGGTTGAATACTTATTGACTTAAGACATTTCAGCTTTTCATTTGTAATTCATTTGATTTTTCTTCTCTAAAAACATAATTTCACTTTGACATTATGGGGTATTGTGTGTAGACCGGTGACAAAAAAAATCGCTATTTAATCCATTTCAAATTGAGGCTGTAACACAACAGAATGTGGAAAAAGTCAAGAGTTGTGAATACTTTCTGAATGCACTGTAATGCTCTTAAATGGGATTTTTTGCTTTGGAGTGAAATTTATGGCACTGAACCCTGAACTGTTCTTTGGCCTTTGGGGGCACGGATGAAACTGTATCTGTGTGACATGCACATGGCTGAGGTTAACTCCTCTTATGGGGAAAGACACTGCAGAGACAGGAAATGAGATATGTATGTCCCGCTGTGTTTTTAATTAACTAATCTTTCTCCAATATGACATGCTCTTCCATCCAGCTCTACTTACGTACATTAGATCCCAGTACATTTGCTTTACATCCACTCTCTGACTCCTGACTCTTGAGGGTTCATCCACCGGTCTTGGTGGTTGGCCAGTTTCTCCTGGTCCCTCCAGGAATATCCTGCTTCCCTCACCTCTGATTCCACCATGTCCTTTGTTAACTCAATTACGTGGCTATGACGCGTTCCCACATTCATAAGCGTTGTATGAATGTGTCTAATTCCACTGTAGTTGATGATGACAACGGCATTGATGATGACTATGATGATGATTTTATTGAATCTGTTAGGAAGTAGAGTGTGTGTCATAAGGCATATGTACCACACAGCATTTACAAGTAAGGACGGCATACCAAACAGCACAGTATAGTTCCCACGCTTCTCTCCTTCTGATCCCAGCCTCTGTCTGTCTCCCTCTCTGTGTGTCCAGATGTGGAGCTCCTGTCTATGGACAGCACAGAGGCCAGCTGCTGGGTGAACAACAAGCTGCGTGGCCACGAGGAGCAGTGGAAGGAGGATGACTGCACCTTCTGTCAGTGTGTGGATGGAGAGCCCCACTGTACCGCCATGGCCTGCAAACAGAGCTGTCAGAACCCAGTCAAGATCCCTGGAGAATGCTGCCCCTTCTGCGAGGGTTCGTGTGGAGACACACACAAAATAATATCTGTATGCACATACTGTACTTGATCACATATAGCCTGTAGCAGGGACTACAGCTGACTTATAACTGCCTTAAACATACAACTGAGAAAAAACGATTGGCTAGTGTTGAAGTAGTTGGAGATTTAAGTCTGAAACTAGCAAGGAACAGGTCAAATGTAATGCTAAATATGTTCTAGACATAGCCCACATAGTCATAAGCAGTCAATTTCCTCACAAGGAAATATCTCACGTTGCACTTCTTCTGAAGTAGCCTTATATTGCATTTACAGACAATGGACATACCAAACGTTTTGATGGAAGATTGAATTTTCAGTTCAACTAGCCTAATAGGGCAGGAAAGAGAGTTACACAGACTCACAGTTTTTAATCTAATTATATTGTCTAATTGAAATGTTTCTGATGTATTGTGTAAGGGTCAGGGGCACCGCCACCAATTGCATCTGGCATTCCATTGAGCTCTTGATATAGCCAACATAGTGTATCTGTCAAAACTGATATCATAAACAACTTGCAACTCGCCAGCTGATTTTCAGGAATTCACCCCCATTAATGGTCACCCCCTCACATGGCAATGTAGCTACATCCGATGTATAACATGTCAATGTAGCTACATCCGATGTATAACATGTCAATGTAGCTACATCCGATGTATAACATGTCAATGTAGCTACATCCGATGTATAACATGTCAATGTAGCTACATCCGATGTATAACATGTCAATGTAGCTACATCCGATGTATAACATGTCCATGTAGCTACATCCGATGTATAACATGTCCATGTAGCTACATCCGATGTATAACATGTCAATGTACATCTGGCAATTAACGTCCTCATCGGTAAATGGAACTGTTCCTACTGCGCTGTACAGTCAGTTTGAGCTCGGAACCTGACTGGTGGAACTGGACTGTAGGATAGTCTCTCCCCCTGAAGCTATGTGGAGGCCATGTTGGCCGCTCATTAAAGGGGAGGCCACGGAGCATTCTTCAGCTGCAGGCTCCTTTGTGATTTTTTTATTGGCCCAGCCCGCAATATGAGACCCACCTGCATGAGGAGTGGCTTAGACTGAGGGGTTAAATCCGATTTATGGTCATTCCGGTGTCTGTATTGGCCACACAGCATTTACTGCGATGCGGCCTCTGCAGAAGTCAGGGCATTCATATTTCCTGTGCTTCACGGAGCAGAGCGTAGCTGTTGTGAAGGATGTTGTCAAGGAAGTGAGTTTGTGTTTATACAGGACGTACCGCCCCAACCTACCTTCAACCAAACATGTCAGTGCGGAGCTATACGGAGCTCTCCGCATTGTTACAAAATTTGGGAGGCTCACGGTGATGCGGTAGAGAGCTTGATTTGGCCTCCGCAAGCCTCCTGAGGCTCCGCAATCACGTCACACCTACCGTACAGAGCCTCCGGACTGCATTGCCGGATCAAGCTTAATTGGAGTGGATCACTGTTTCTTTGTGAGCGTAATTAGTTACAGCTCGTTTGGTGCTCCTCCCTCCGAATGTAGCAAGATAATGGAGAGCCCCCCCCAACTAAACCCCCACCTAGCTTCCCCTGGTTGTGGCTTGTACATGTGTGACTCAGGCCAGCATTACACCTCATCTCTGGTGGGCTCCAGTGATGATGTGGCCCTCTGGGTCTGTCCAGTGCCAGCCTCTGACTCACCAGACTCCCACACACAGGCTTCTCTGTTTGTGCTTGAGCCAAGCCGTGCTCCTGCACTCCTCCAGGTCGTTTAGACAACATGTGAGGTGCTTATTCATCAAAGCCCTCTGATAGAGAGCACCTATATCTGGTGTAATGGCCCTGCGTTTATCTCTAATCACAGCGCTCTCTCTCAGATGGCAGCAACGTGAACACTGAACCATTTCTGTTGGCATGGAGATGGATGTGTAACATTGTGTGTCTAAGTGTACTGCTCTTTACTCTTTGCTCTCATAAAAGCCTAATTTGAGAATAGTATGACATGTCTGTGAGTGTTATAGGCTTCACAGAGGCAGGTATAGAATGACATGTCATAGAGAGTTATAGCAGCATCATATGAAGGTTATAACCTGCTTTTCTGTCCCACAGAGCCTTCGTATGAGACGGTGAGCCCTATGCTGTGTCCTCGTCTGGAGAACTGCTCTTTCTCAGGGAAGGACTGCCCCTACGGCTTCCAGCAGGACAACAACGGCTGCCTGCTCTGCCAGTGCCTCAACCGTGAGTCTCACACCAGACGCAAAGAGTTAAACACAGATACATAAACACACATAAACACGAACACACATGAACACACACATACCATAAACACAGACATGCTGGAACTTGTTCCAAATGTCAAATCCCTGGCACATTATCTCCAATACAGAAACATAAAGCAAATATCTGTCGCACCTCATTTGTTACCATGGCTGCATGGTATTTGCAGTTTTTTTGTCATTGGAATTCGCTAATGAAAAGCCCTATAGAAAACTAACATGGTGTTGATGGATGAGCCAGCCTATGGTAAGGTGACCTCCATGTGAACTGTTTCAGATTACTCCTGCCCTGACCTGGGGAAATACTGCTCGCTGCAATGCCCTGTGGGATACGAGAAGGATGACTTTGGCTGCGAGGTGTGTGAGTGCAGCTCTCCAATGCCCAAGTGCCGACCCCTGACCTGCAGCAAGACCTGCCCCTACGGATATGTGTAAGTCCTCTGAAGGGTCTACACATCTTCAAGTTAAGCACTGCTCATTATTCACCCCTTATTTTCCACGCAGCTCAAAGGCTGTTACAGACCCACTGGTCACGACTGAAAGGCCAAAGCCTGAAGGAATGGTGATTTGTGTGGTTTATTATTGACATGGGCCCTGACATACAATCCACTCTCTCTTTAGCTGGAAAAACACATTTCATAAATCATTTTTCCGTCTCAAAACAACGCTAAAAAACGCATCTGCACAAAAGCGGCCTTTATGAATTGTATACAATGAGATTCTTCTTGTATCTGAACCATGCTCTCTGGAGCCTCCGCTCAAGATGGGCCTGATATGTCTGCACAGGATTCCAGCAGAGAGGCAACCCAAGGGGGAAGAGGAGCAGGAAGCGGTGGCTTCATCACTCATAAGCATCGGTTCAGGACTGGCTTCAGAAGTCTGAATCCTCGATGAGCTAAGTAATGCATCACTTTTCTAGCAGAGTGGTGCTTCTGAAATGGACCAGTGAAAAGACACAGAGACGGCTTTGTGTAAATAGGCTGCATTTATGACCTCTGCAGAGAACTCTAGAGTATATCATCAACTATATAATTTGTGGCGTATGTGACTAAACCACGATTAATACAAACCTCATAAATTATACTTGCTTTGAACAGTCCAGTTTTCTTATCTCAACAATGTAGAGGGGGGAAAGCGTGACCACTGAGCAGTGGGCTGTCAGAGTGGGTCAGAGCCCTAAAGGTGTGTTTACATTGACATTTGGCACAGTTGAGCGCCTTGGGCAGGACACAAAGGAGGACTTAAAGCGTTTCCCCTCCTCAATGGGTCTAAATCATCATCGGATCTGATAGGACGTGCACGGCATTCTCCTGCTGCCCGGGCCGGCACAGAGACAGCAGCCCCAGAGCCAAGCATGGTGCACAAAATTCCACACACCACCTTTTAACAAAGCCCAGCTCCCAAGGTGGCCAGACTTTCTGTCTCTGTGTTTGTACACGGAGGGCCCAGCCAGCTCAGAGCTCAGCCTGGCCTCTCCATACTGCCTTTACTGCCGTTTCAGCAGAGATGTGCCCTCTGCTAGTGGATCGGCTGCTGTGGGACACAGGGTTAATCTCCTGTTTTATTTATGTGGCCGACAGAGACTAATAGTATAATTAATCCCACCTAACGAGCTCAATGTTTAATTGAAAAGATGGGTTACTTATTCCAGAAAAAGAGAGAGCGTAAGAGAGGCTGGAGTGATGTAATAGATGAGCCCATCTGATCAACATAATTTCTCAACCTGCTGCTCTTCTACACTGAGTGTACAAAACATTAGGAACACCTGCTTTTTCCATGAAACAGACTTACCAGGTGAATCCAGGTGAAAGCTATGTCATGACGTTGGCCTGTGGGTAATGTTTATGAACCCCCCCCATAAATACCTTTCTCCCTTCCCTCTCTCTTGACTCTACTGGGGGACTCTTGAATAGCCTTTGTTAAACATAGAGAGTCTTGGAACATCAAACAAGTGGAGGGAAAGGAACCCTATTTCGGTAAAAGAACCAGTTGAAAATATGCGTTGGTACTTAATGAATATGATGTCAATTCGGTTGTCATCTGAGACATTATGACTGATGACAGGACGACATAAACTGTATCTGGGAAAGTCTACACATTATAGTTATCAGATTCACATGGAATTGTTGTGCAATTTAAATGCATTTAACTTCTTTATGATAGGGGGCAGCATTTGCACTTTTGGATGAATTGCGTGCCCATAGTGAACTGCCTCCTACTCTATCCCAGATGCTAATTATTACTATTGGATATAAAACACTCTGAAGTTTCTAAAACTGTTTGAATGATGTCTGTGAGTATAACAGAACTCATATGGCAGGCAAAAAGCTGAGAAAAAATCCAAACAGGAAGTGAGAATTCTGAGACTGGTCAATGTTCAACTCATCGCCTATTCAATTCCCTGTAAGATATGGATCTGTTTGCACTTCCTACGCCTTCCACTAGATGTCAACAGTCTGTAGAACGTGGAATGAAGCTTATACTGTGATGTTGAGCCGGATGGGAGGTGTTTCAGTCAGTGGTCTGGCAGAATGCCAGTTCCTGGTCACGCACGTTCCAAACGATATCGTCTTGCTTTCCATAACTTCTAGAGACACAAAGGAATTCTCCAGTTGGAACGTTATTGGATAGTTATGATAACAACATCCTGAAGATTGATTGTCTACTTAGTTTGACCAGTTTATTCGACCTGTTATATAACTTTTTGAAGTTTTCGTCCGAGTTCGCCTGCATCTGCGCGAGTGTTTGGACATGTGCACTAAACATGCTAGCAAAAGTAGCTACTTAGACATAAGTTATGGACATTATCGAACAAAACAACAATTTATTGTGGAACTAGGATACCTGGGAGTGCATTCTGATGAAGATGATCAAAGGTAAGGGAATATTTATGATGTAATTTCGTATTTCTGTTGACTCCAACATGGCGGAGAAATTTTGTTATTTTTGAGCGCCGTCTCAGATTATTGCATGGTGTGCTTTTTACGTAAAGTTCTTTTGAAACCTGACACAGCGGTTGCATTAAGAACAAGTGTATCTTTAATTCTATGTAAAACATGTATCTTTCATCAAAGTTTATGATGAGTATTTCTGTTATTTGACGTGGCTCTCTGCAATTTCTCCGGATATTTTGGAGGCATTTCTGAACATGGCGCCAATGTAAACCGAGATTTGTGGATATAAATATGCACATTATCGAACAAAACATAAATGTATTGTGTAACATGATGTCCTAAGAGTGTCATCTGATGAAGATCATCAAAGGTTAGTGATTAATTTTATCTCTATTTCTGCTTTTTGTGACTACTATCTTTTGCTGGGAAAATGGCTGTGTTTTTCTGTGGCTATGTACTGAGCTAACATAATCGTTTGGTGTGCTTTCGCCGTAAATCCTTTTTGAAATCAGACATGTTGGCTGAATTCACAACATGTGTAGCTTTAATTTGGTGTCTTTCATGTGTGATTTCATGAAAGATTGATTTTTATAGTAATATATTTAAATTTGGCTTTTGGCCAAGTGGGACGCTACCGTCCCACATATCCCAGAGAAGTTAAATGAAACTATTTGTGAAAAGATTAAATGTAATTTTAGCTTCCAAATGAGATAATTGGGTTTTCATAAGAATAGAGCTCTGCTCAATCAGTGGCCCGCCCCTGTGAAGAGACATGGGTTATAAACTATGAAACACACCCTTCTCTCCCTCCACTATATAAGCCCTTGATGAAAATGTAACCTCCTGTTCCGGGTACAATAGGACGACGGTCCGATGTCAGAAGGATTCAGATAATAACTACAGAACGAAGCCAACCTCAGCGTGAGCTTTGGTTGCGAATGGTATGAACTTTGAACTCTTATTCGCTACAGAAGTGATACCTCCTAGCCGTTGAGTTAGCAGCAGCCGCTGTAAACGTGGGCTAGGAAAGGACGGACAGAGTATCCCATCTACCACACAACGACGAGACTACAACGTATTCTGTTTACCACCAGAGACACTCTTCAAAGGACAAAGGACTCTGTTGGGCAACACGGCCTTCCATCTACCACCAACCTATTGAAGCGCAGCTCAGAGTAAATATTTATTGCATTTTCCTTTTCCAAATGGGCGGTAATTTAGAATGCATAAGATTCTGTATTTACGATAGAGTAGCTGCCTACGGCCGATAGAGACATAGCTTCTCCCTTTGTTCCTCAAGTCTTCCCGCTCTTTCACTCAAACCCAACCCCCGTTCTTTGCGTAACCAGCTGTCATATCTGTTCCGTCCGCTAGGGGCGTTTTCCTTTATGACATCATTTGTAATCAAGGTATGATTCATTCTGTGTATGTGTAATTCTGTGTGATTAGTTAGGTATTTAGTAAATAAATAATTAAACCCAATTTTGTATTGCTGATTACACTTGTTAGCCAGGGTTCGTGAAGATAACCAAGAATTTACAACTTTCAGATGAGACTGAAATAAGGTGACGATTAATATTGACTGCTATTGATGTAAAATATAACTAGGTCTTTCAGAGTTTATTCAGAAGATAACAGCTCTATAAACACTCTTTCGTGGTGCCCCGGCTTTCTAGTTAATTACATTTACATGATTAGCTTAATCAGGTAATATTAATTACAGGAAAAGGATTTTATAGAATAGCATGTCATATCACTTAATCCGGCATAGCCAAAGACACGACAGCTATGATCCCTTATTGATGTCACTTCTTAAATCCACTTAAATCAATGTAGATGAAAGGGAGGAGACAGATTAAAGAAGGATTGTTAAGCCTTGAGACATTTGAGACATGGATTGTGTATGTGTGCCATTCAGACGGTGAATGGGCGAGAAAATATTTAAGTGCCTTTGAACGGGGTATGGTAGTAGGTGCCAGGTGCCCTGGTTTGTGTTAAGAACTGCAACCCTGCTGGGTTTTTCACTCTCAACAGTTTCCCGTGTGTATCAAGAATGGTCTACCACTCAAAGGACATCCAGCCAACTTGACACAACTGTGGGAAGCATTGGAGTCAACATGGGCCAGAATCCCTATGGAACACTTTCCTTGTAGAGTCCATGCCCCAACAAATTGAGGCTGTTCTGAGGGCAAAAGGGGGGGTGCAACTCAATATTAGGAAGGTTTCATTTAAAAAAATAAAAATTGTAATTTTTTACCCCTTCCCCCCAATTTTCATGATTACGATCTTGTCTCATTGCTGCAACTCCGCAACGGGCTCAGGAGAGGCGAAGGTCGAGTCATGCGTCCCCTAAAACATGACCCGCCTAACCAAGCTTCTTAACACCCGCTCGCTTAACCCCGGAAGCCAGCTGCACCAATGTGTCGGAGGAAACACCGTTCAACTGATGACCGAAGTCAGCCTGCAGGTGCCCGGCCACAAGGAGTCGCTAGAGCGCGATGAGCCAAGTAAAGCCTGCAATGCAGTGCCTTAGACCGCTGCGCCACTCGGGAGGCCAGGAAGGTGTTCGTAATGTTTTGTACGCTCAGTGTGCGTTTTATGACATCCATAGTTGGATCCAACTAGGTCACATGATCTGTGTCTGTTCCTAGCTAAATTACAGGCTGTTTTCTCTGTTTGTATCCTCCATAGCTTTAGGACATTTAGTGGGGGTTTAGTTTCATTTCAGTCCCCATGTAGATTGTCTCTCAAACTCCTCAGGGTTTGTTTTTCCTCTGGTACTAACTCATCCCTGTGTCTAGGTCTGTATCTGCTCTCTACAGAATTTAACTCCCTGCTCTGTTTACAAATCAACCATGATGATGAGCTCATAGTTAATAGAGAGCATTGCCTCTCAGTACCTATGTCCCTTAATCAACCTGGCTGCATTAATATCATCTGGCCCTGCTCTGGGCCTCACATATCAGCCAAAGGCTTTGGTAGCAATACAGTAACTATCTGAATAGGTTGAATCAAATGGAAAGCATCCGAATTGGCTTTAAACCCAGTGCCCTAGACTCTAGCATTGATATGGTGTTTGCGCTGTGCACCATGGGGCTCTCACGTGTTCCAGGGTGCTGCTTTTATCTGGCCTCTTCAAAGGCAACTAATATACCAGGGGATAACAGAACCATGTATCTATTATACCATACCTGACCATCTGGCTCCACGGCAGCATTCCACCAGACCGCTCACAAGACTACTGGCTATTGAGCTTTCACTGAAACATGCACCATTTGAGCTGTAAAGACAGCCTTCTTATCTTGCCCTCTCACATGACATATCTGATAAAGACATCTGTGTGTTCTATCTATCCCACAGGAGGAATAAGCACGGCTGTGAGATGTGTCGCTGTGTCAAGTGTCCCCCCTTCACCTGTGACAAGCACTGCAGCGATGGCTACCGGCAGAACAGGAAGGGCTGCTCCATCTGCATGTGCAAAGGTATGGTGCTCATCTGTCTGTCTGTCTCATCTGGTCCGCATCAATATTCATCCCTCTGGGTCAGCCGTTCACACGACTACACTTCCATAACAACAAAAGTAGTGTGTGTGTGTGTGTGACCATGTGTGTGTGACCATGTGTGTGTGTGAGTGAGCGTGTGTGAGTGAGGGTGTGTGTGTGAGTGAGCGTGTGTGTGTGAGAGTGAGTGAGTGAGTGAGTGAGTGAGTGAGTGAGTGAATTACATTTTATTTTGAGTCAAATCGGCAAACCATCCCTTATGGGATTAATTGACACAAACAAATATTACAATAATTCACTATGGTAATTAAATGATCACTCTTCTTCCGGTGTTCTCTGCATCGCATAAAGAGTGGAAAAGAATCTGAAAAAGGTCCAAATCAATACATGATAGTAAATGACATCCCTAGAGCAGTACAATAATATACATACATACACACAGTATATATACACACATACTGTACATACAGTTGAAGTCGGAAGTTTACATACACTTATGTTGGAGTCAATAAAACCCGTTTTTCAACTACTCCACAAATTTCTTGTTAACAAACTATAGTTTTGGCAAGTCGGTTAGGACATCTACTTAATTTTTCCAACGTTTGTTAACATACAGATAATTTCACTTATAATTCACTGTATTCAAATTCCAGTGAGTCAGAAGTTTACATACACTAAGTTGACAGTGCCTTTAAACAGCTTGGAAAATTCCAGAAAATTATGTCATGGCTTTAGAAGCTTCTGATAGGCTAATTGACATAATTTGAGTCAATTGGAGGTGTACCTGTGGATGTATTTCAAGGCCTACCTTGAAGTGCCTCTTTGCTTGGCATCATGGGAAATCAAAAGAAATCAGCCAAGACCTCAGAAAAAAATTGTGGACCTCCACGAGTCTGGTTCATCCTTGGGAGCAATTTCCAAATGTCTGAAGGTACCACGTTCATCTGTACAAACAATAGTACGCAAGTATAGACACCATGGGACCACGCAGCCGTCATACCGCTCAGGAAGGAGACGCGTTCTGTCTCCTAGAGATGAGCGTACTTTGGTGCAAAAAGTGCAAATCAATCCCAGAACAACAGCAAAGGACCTTGTGAAGATGCTGGAGGAAACAGGTACAAAAGTATCTATATCCACAGTAAAACAAGTCCTATATCAACACAACCTGAAAGGCCGCTCAGCAAGGAAGAAGCCACCACTCCAAAACCACCATAAAAAAGCCAGCCTACGGTTTGCAACTGCACATGGGGACAAAGATCATACTTTTTGGAGAAATGTCCTCTGGTCTGATGAAACAAAAATATAACTGTTTGGACATAATCACCATCGTTATGTTTGGAGGAAAAAGGGGGAGGCTTGCAAGCCAAAGAACACCATCCCAACCGTGAAGCACGGAGGTGGCAGCTTCATGTTGTGGGGGTGCTTTGCTGCAGTAGGGACTGGTGCACTTCACAAAATAGATGGCATCATGAGGGAGGAAAATTATGTGGATATATTGAAGCAACATCTCAAGACATCAGTCATTAAGTTAAAGCTTGGTTGCAAATGGGTCTTCCAAATGGACAATGACCCCAAGCACACTTCCAAAGTTGTGTCAAAATGGCTTAAGGACAAAAAAGTCAAGGTATTGGAGTGGCCGTCACAAAGCCCTGACCTCAATCCTATAGAAAATTTGTGGGCAGAACTGAAAAAGCGTGTGCGAGCAAGGAGGCCTACAAACCTGACTCGGTTACACCAGCTCTGTCAGGAGAAATGGGCATACATTCACCCAACTTATTGTGGGAAGCTTGTGGAAGGCTACCCGAAACGTTTGACCCAAGTTAAACAATTTAAAAGGCAACGCTACCAAATACTAGTTGAGTGTATGTAAACTTCTGACCCACTGGGAATGTGATGAAAGAAATAAAAGCTGAAATAAATCATTCTCGCTACTATTATTCTGACATTTCACATTCTAAAAAATAAAGTGGTGATCCTAACTGACCTAAGACAGGGAATTTTTACTTGGATTAAAAGTCAGGAGTTGTGAAAAACTGAGTTTAAATGTATTTGGCTAAGGTGTATGTAAACTTCCGACTTCAACTGTACATACATACATACATACATACATACATACATACATACATACATACATACATACATACATACATACATAGCATACATAGCATACATAACATATACAGATAAATAAATACAGTACGTGTGTATTTGTGACATTTTGTGTGATCTTGTGTGTGACCATGTGTGTGTGATTGTGAGAGTGATCGTGTCTGTGTCCTGTAAAATGGATTCAGGGTGAGGAGTAGGATATATACTGTGAATTAGAGAGATAGGAGTCTCTCTGAAGTGTTGACTTTCTCCCACTATGTAGCAGATGTGATTTGCTGGGACCTTTAGCTGGTCTTATGAATGGATGTTTTGACTCTTGTTTTTATTTAACTCTCTCTGAGGCCTGTGTGTGCATGTCTGATTAGATTCACCAACCACAAAAGTCAAAGAAAGTTTGCGAACAGGTTACTTAAACACTGCCAGTTTTATTTGATGTGTTTATTTTCTTTTTTCAGTAATATTATAAATATTTTAGCTTGGCATATATTTTTGGTTTCTTGCTTAGCAAGACGCCGGTGCAGTGGGTCCATTTCCCCACACATAGACACTTCTGTCTATTCCACGGTCCTGTTGTTGACATTATTTTGATACTCTTGGATCAGGTACTCAGTGGACTGTTCAAGTATTTATGGATAGGAAACTTTTGGGGAGCTGTACCTTTTTCCGTGTGTATAACCGTGTGTTATATCAGTGTGTTAAGAGAGAAGAGAGACAAACATCCGCCCTGGATGTGAAAACATGGTGCGATTCACTGAACTACTGCAGTACGTTCTATTTTAAAACACTGTTCTCCCAGGACTTAACAGCCACACTGGGTCTATTCTAAAACACATTGGAGGCCAGTTATTGGCATTTGTGGGGTTTTATAAACTAAACCTATCCCTCAAAAGAAACACAGGACCTCAGCTTTGGGACCGGTGCCAAAAACCTCAGGGAAATGATTAAACTTTATTTATTTGTGGTGCTGTTGTAAATGGATTATTGGGAAATAAAGGGACTTTAAAAGGAAGGTCACATATTGGTGTTTGGTGAAGGTGGAGCTGAGAGGATCCAGGGACTGTAACAGAGCCAAGACAATAACATTTGCTGCCTTTACTATAAACCGTAAATAATTCTTCTTAATGAAATTTCCACTTTGAATTTCTGATGCCCTGAAACATCCCTGGTGACTGTTTCTCACAGGTTCAAGTCACCAGCCTCCCTCCCTGCCTAACGTCTGTTTGTCTGTGTTCATGTTTATTTTCCAGAGAGTGGCCACCTGCCAAGCACCACTGCCTCCACCCCTATGCCCAGCTACTGCCTGACCTCCAACGGGCACCGCTATGAGAAGGGTGAGAGCTGGCACGACGGCTGCCGAGACTGCTACTGCCACACTGGGAGAGAGATGTGTGTGCTCATATCCTGCCCTGTGCCCAGTTGTCCCAACCCCGTGGTCAGGCCTGACCAGTGCTGCCCCACTTGTGAAGGTACGTCTTGTCTGGAGCCACCTGGTCTATCAACACACACAGACAGGTCTGGCAGATCACAGTCCCCTAGGATCTCACTCTCCTAAGAGCCCACTTACTGCCCCAGTAGTCAACCCAGTCCTCAGGCTCCATGAACACTTTGTGTTTCTGTAAGGAGCAACACACACTGATACACAGTTACACACCCACGCCTCTTCATCCACACCTCTCCCAGAGTCACTCAGGATATTTATATGGGAGTGACTCAGTGGACTGTTCAAATATTTAGGAGTGAAAGAAGTCTACAACTTTCAGTCGCCCGTTTGTCAGTAGACAAGACATTAACTCCTTACAAATGTCAATCCTATCCTATCAATCCTACACAACCACACATACACGTTGTGTAACTGCCAGGCTTTAGTCTTTCAGCAATGATGTCACACATCTAATTGTAGTAAGCTGGGAATCTTGTTCTTTGTAGACTCTGCACTCTTTGAGTGTGTTGCTGTTATCTGTCTTTCCTAACCTATATATCATCTGTCCAGATGAATCAGGAAGTGGTCAGCCGGAGGGCAGGGACCTGGTGGTGTGCCGGGCCCCTGGGGGGGAACTCTATGTGGAGGGAGAGACCTGGAACCTAGACGACTGTACACGCTGCACCTGCAGGAAGGGCCGCGTCTTGTGCGACACTGAAGTGTGTCCCCCTGCTGTGTGTCAGGCCCCAACCAGGAACAAGGACACCTGTTGCCATGTCTGCCCAGGTACAGTACCTTACATCCCCTGCATCTGTCATAGGCTGCTTTACTAGGAAGCATCTAATGCCAAGCCATTTTCTTCTCTGTAAATGTAGAACTCCATCATCATATTAGCCTTGACAAGAGCAATTTCAGATAATATCAAAAGCCCTTACAGTACATCCAGGAATAACTCCAGAAAGAAATGTCAGTTTGTGGTCAGTCAGAGTGGGATAAATCTAAGCTGGAGCCATTATCAGCAGCATGTGGTTGTGGACTGTGGAGCCTTGCCTTGTCTTCCTGGGTACATGTTAAATGCTGTTGGACAGTTTAATGTCAGGCTTATAAAGAAACCAGACCAAACTGGCTGGGTTTACATTGGTATATATCCTCCAGACAGGAACACATGTGGACAACCCTGTCTGTTTCCACTGGTCATTTGTAGGGCCGGGAGTTTTTCCTGGCAATGTGATATGACTAGGAAAAACTCTGGCCCCTAGTTATAGCCTATATAACTAGTTTCTCCTGGTCAGGTCACGTGACCTCACCCCCTGTTGAGAAGAACAGACTTGGTGACCATCTGCACTATTTCAGTACCCTCACCCCTCCCCACCACCTCCTCCCGCCCCTCACTCCTCCCTCAGCCCCACAAGCATGAGCCCCACAAATAAAAAATGCATGACTGCTCCTGAAACCCACAGAGCCTCCTGGGGAATGCTCGGCTAGCTGCGTTATCACCACATCTCCCCCCAGAAAAGCAGTTTGCCCTTATGTATGAGCCTGGCTCTAAGGAATGTGGGAATAACGCACATTTCAATGACAGGCCCCATGATGTACAGTATGCGTACAGTACTCCTGATATGTGTACAATCTAACTAAGGCTTTGATCACAGGAAGGCCATTGATCTATGGGCCCGGGGGCAATGAGACACAGAGATAAGCCTGAGATTTAACTGACAGAGAGCACAGCAGCCATATGTTCCCTAGTCATTAGCTAGCCTCCTGCTAGTTTTTACTGTACAGTTAAAATCATCTCATCTCAAACACAGACCTACAGTTCCAATAACTGCTCTGGATTAACATGTTATACTGCCGGTGTTAGCCTGGGAGATGTTATACTGCCGGTGTTAGCCTGGGTTGATGTTATACTGCCGGTGTTAGCCTGGGAGATGTTATACTGCCGGTGTTAGCCTGGGTTGATGTTATACTGCCGGTGTTAGCCTGGGTTGATGTTATACTGCCGGTGTTAGCCTGGGAGATGTTATACTGCCGGTGTTAGCCTGGGAGATGTTATACTGCCGGTGTTAGCCTGGGAGATGTTATACTGCCGGTGTTAGCCTGGGAGATGTTATACTGCCGGTGTTAGCCTGGGAGATGTTATACTGCCGGTGTTAGCCTGGGAGATGTTATACTGCCGGTGTTAGCCTGGGAGATGTTATACTGCCGGTGTTAGCCTGGGAGCCAGGGGAATATCTGTGATAAAGTTAACCCTTGGTGTGCCTCTCTCTCCATCCATCCCTCCATCCAAAGAGGGTCCCCTGCTCCCAGTGAGCACCAGTCAGCAGGAGTATTGTATCTCCAGCGAGGGAGACGTGCTGTTGGCTGGGGACACCTGGAAGGCCAACGCCTGCACCAGTTGTTCCTGCAACAACGGAACCATTCAGTGTTTCTCCCAGCGCTGCCCGCCTGCCAACTGCAGGGTGCCCGTCCTGCGCAAGGGCCAGTGCTGCCCTCACTGTCTGGGTAAGTGTGTGTGTGTGTGTGTGTGTGTGTGTGTGTGTGTGTGTGTGTGTGTGTGTGTGTGTGTGTGTGTGTGTGTGTGTGTGTGTGTGTGTGTGTGTGTGTGTGTGTGTGAAAGTCTAGCTGGGTAAGAGCACACTGCTTGTTACCCTCTCTAATGATGTCCACTGTAATTATGGTGTGTAGAATACAGTATTTATGTCTTGTCTTGTGAAAACTGTGAGAAACCCATATTAAGCATGCATTAAAACAAGTCGTTCCTTTGGGACAAGGTACAGCTTGTTATTGAGAAAATTATTATTCACAGTGAAACTTGTAGGAAGGGAGGAAAAGTCTTTAGCTAGAATAAGGCAAGCATGTGTGAGTCGCGTCCTGAGTGCCAGTCTTGCTGGCGCTGCATGGGCAAACACGGTTACTCACAGCAACATTCCATGTGACACAACCCACTCCGACCAAAAACATTCCCCAAGCATCCGCACATTCACACGTGTTTCCTGTCTCCGGCTGAGCCGGCCCGCCACTCTCAATGGCGGCACAAGAAGGCAAAGCTCCATCAGCTTTTCCTATAGAGGAAAACCTTGGCACAGGCCTGCATTGTTCCCTGTGATTTTTAGCCGTTTCATCTTTGTTTTGGTTATTTGCTCGGTGGAAAACAGCACTTGACAAAGGAGGGTCATGGAAGCTTAGAGAACACGTGCTGTAAACACACCTGATCTACAGACACTCATCCAAACAATAACCTTCTGTTACATTCACTTATGTGGGGATTTGTTTTTGGTTCAAGTGTGTTTGACATTACATGAGTGAATGGGTATGTGAGTTATGGTTGTGATATTCTGATTTACAGAAATGACAACAACGTCTGTTCCAATGATGGTGTCGACCAAGGACCCCAAGACCAGGGTTACTACCACAGTGGACAACACAGTCTGGATCACCACTGCCACCGTACCTCCTATCATTGCTGCTACAGGTAACACTAACACTGTCTGTCTGTCTGTCTGCCTGCCTGTCTGTCTGTCTTTCCCTCTCTTTCACTTACTCACTCACTCCTCCTATGGCCCACAGCGATGGTTAACTAATAATAGTAATAATATGGGACTAGGTGGTAACACCTGCCTCAGCTCAGCCCTGTGACTTGACATGTCATCCAGGTTGTATCACAACCGGCCGTGATTGGGAGTCCAATATGGCGGCGCGCAATTGGGCCAGCGTCGTCCATCATTGTAAATAAGAATTTGTTCTTAACTGACTTGCCTAGTTAAATAAAGGTAAAAAAAATATATATATATATATATTATATAGGGACACTTTGACAAATGAGAAATGCAGTGACACATGATGAATCGATGTGGCCAAAACAATACTAACCCATAAGAGTCCTGGGACAGAGACCATTCATCTGAAGACTGTATCTGAGGTATTGGCCAGGGAAAACTGCCAAACACTAAACAAGGACACGAGCTGCTTTTCATCTCAATTGATTAGAAGGGGAATAATGTAATGGCAATATTGGCCCGTATGACAGCAGTGTGTGTAGTCTAGTCTGTGGGGGAGAGCTGATATTAATACTGTTTGATTCTCCTTGCAGACGGGAACAGCCTGGGAGAGAACTTCCCCAGCCAAACTGAGATGGCTCTCATCTACCAATCAGCAGCCTGGATACTGGCCGGTCTACTCCTGGCCATCATCATCTTCCTCATCGTGGCGCTCCTCATCAACAAGAAAAAGAAGTGGGTGCAGATGTCCTGCTACAGTGCCCCCAAGAAGGTGAGAGGCATTGTGGGTAAATCAGCTCATTAGGCCCTGTACTGAACGCAGTTTCACCAATGAATTGCAACATTTACATTTGAGCAGACCAGAGCGACTTCAGGAGCAATTAGGGTTAAGTACCTTGCTCAAGGGCACAGACTTTTAACAGCTAAACTACCTGCTGCAACCCAGCATTGCTGCCCAAACTTAGACCCCTGTGGTGCTAAATCATAGCACCATAGTGGGGCGGGCGGTTGATTTGGGTTTTAATCTGTGGGTGGGTCGTGGGTTTTTCTTGATCTTCCAGCTCCTGCTACAACCTGTGTTCAGGGTGTCATAAAGTAGGGATTCATGTCTTTTTCCAGGACTTAATTCTGAAGGAGCACTTTGAACTGTGTCAAGTTTATCATCAAATGTGATAGTTTTACAACACCCCCATGAAATAAGACTAGTGGCACAGAAAATCGTCACATACTTTCTGAACAGTCTCTCCCGTCCGAACTAGACACAGTGCACGCTAACCCAAAGCAGTAGGATCCAATCAATAACTGGCAAGAGAATTGATATTTGAAACCCAGGGAATCTTTCCTCTCTCTTCTTCTTTCTTAGACTGTGATCCTGAAGAAGCATGTGAATAAGAACTCGTTGGTGTACATGGAACCTTCAAAGGAGAACAAGTTCCAGAGCGTGAAGAATGACTGCAGCATCAACTTCTCCCCAGAGATGAGCTCACCGTGTGTGGAGAGAATGAGCATCCCCCGGGCGAAGCTGAGTATGGGCCAGGGCAGGGGGCAGCGCTAGATCACTACAGGCCCCCGACCACCAACCCCCTAACCGGACCCCCAAACTCTACACCGCCCGCAGGGCTACCCAGTACTTCCTCTTCTCTCTTTCACACATTTCCATGGTGATCGATCCACAAAACTATATATTGTACTGTACAGCCACACACATGTCTGGGATTCCCCCCCTTCTCTCTCTCTCTCTCTCTCTCTCTGGCAGTAAAACTGATGATCCACAACGAAACACAAAACATTGCAACTTCCTGTTGCTTTATCATACTGCTATATCCTGCGTTTGGAGCTTTACTGTGGCCTGGCTGCTGGTGTGGTGAGGAGAGACAGGGGAGGCAGGAGGATGTGGCCATTCTGGGACTTTGCCATACAGTTCACCAGACAGAAAGACAGCCAGAGAGGCTACTACTCAGCCAGAGAGCTCTGCACTGTGAACACTCGCCTCCTCTGGAGCTGGAACATGAAGCTAATAGGAGTATAAAAGCTTTAGGACAGCAGTTTGGGTTCTAGACTAGATGGTCTCCAGTCTGCTGGTTTCCATGTGCTGCAGCGCAGCACTCAATTGATCAACAATTGTTTTAGATTTAACTGGTCTTCCAGTTGTAATCAAAATTGGATGGGAGGGATTAGCAGATATATGGCTAGATCCATGACTCTCTCCTCTCCGCAGTCAATGACTGAGCAACATCAGAACCCAGCAGACTCAGGGAAAATAGACCCATACTCCTGCTTTAGAACATTTGGTATCCATCTTAGCTTCTTTTTTACCCTTCTATTTCTATGTGTACTAGTAGTGTATTTCTTGGTTTTGTGATGGTCTCCGTGGTGGCAAGATTAAAGCATTGCAATCACCAGACTAAACTTTCTCCATTAACGCAGAGGAAGGATGCTCTTCTCTTCCCACTTACTGTAGTGGTTCCTGTCTGCCTCAAAGATGATGACCAAGTCATTCCATTCAGAAAACAACCAGCTACCCTGGAGAGAGGGAAAAAATACAGTACGAGTGAATGTAGTCTGCCTCAGCCGTGAAGCCAGTGTGTCCGTCTGTAATACAGTATGGTCCTTCATCCTTCTCTACTCAATAACTCTTAGTCTGGTTTCCTTCAGAAGGAATCATCCCATTGACTGAACTTCATCATATAGAAATGGCAATGGACTTCAAGGTGAAGTGGATTAACATGAATCCAGACTTATTTTATAGCTTGCAGATAAGACGACTCGTTACAAGAAACTACAGAAGCAGTGCCAGACCTTCTGGAGTGACTCATGAGTAATGTCGATATACAGTAAGCCTCACTTATATAAGTTAATTTACAGCCGTGCGCAAACAGGAGCTACTGTTTCCAGAGAATGTTAACATGTGCATTAGTAGCCTTAAATGTTTATCATATTTCATTGTTTCTCCTATAATAACATATTCTAGCCCAATTCAGTACATTTTGAAGAGTTCAACTGATGTGCTATGTATTCCATACCCAGGTAACCTGACTGAAGGTCTTCCCATTCCACCAGTTTATAACGTATTACAGTGAACAAGGGCAAGGGGTTCAAGGAGACTGCTATGAACTGTAAATAATAGTACTTTACAACATCAGAGCATGTTCATGAAAATTAGCACTTTTGTAAGGATCCAGTGTTTTAAAAAGCTGTGGGGGAGAATTCCTAGAGGGATAAAGGCTTAATCGGGGATTTGATAGGCATATTTATCACGTAATGATAAACCACTCAAGTTAACATACTGTTGCAGCACAGTCTTGGCTTATTAACAATCTGATCGATCTAGTGAAAGAGCTGTGCTTTGGAGCTTTACAAAACAGACTGGGGTTTAATAAGAAATCTTTGGGCATGATTTCATAATTACATTGCCACTCTCTCGATTCAAAGACCATTGTGATGTCAAAACTGGGTGGAGACAAATGTAGATTTCTATTGAAGAGTTGTAAAAGTAATTCTGTAGATTTGGGTCTGTTTGAATCACAACCATGTGCTTTAAATGAAGTGAAGATGCGACTTGTAAAAGCTTACAGTTATTTGTTTTTCCTATGTGTAAAAAAGGTAGATAAAAGTAGTGGACAGAAGAGTACCTTATTTATTTTTTCACATAGTTTTATTTATTAATACTAATCTATAGTTTGAAATGTGTTTTTGGCAAATGAACTTGGTAGCCAAAGCTGCTGTACATTTTCGATATTGTAAACCATTTACCATTTCTATCTGCTTTGTTATTCAAGCTTATTTATTTTACTTTTGCCAACTGTAAATACATTTTTCTTAGATGTTGAACTGTAACATTTACACTTATTTTGAAAAAATAAAATGTGTGAACAAAAATGACTTTGCCTTTAACTTTGGGAAGACATTTCAGTGTTTGTGTCATTTCCATGGTGAGATCATGTTTGCAATGAGGAAGTGTGCTGTGCTTGTTGGGTTCAAAAGAGGTAACATGGTTAGATATGGCATCTGTTCCTTTAACTACTCTTTCCCAGTGCTGCCGAAGGTGATCAGCTTTCCCTCTCCCTTAGTTTGCCAAAGGTTTTAATGTTCCCTTTTCTCTTTAGCATACTTTCTCCGCTCTGCTTATCTGTGTTGTGTTACAGGATTTGGCCAGAGATCTGTGTGTGGTGTTTCTTAAAGCCTAGAGCAGGGTTCCCCAACTGGCCCGCGGGAGGTTTTATTTGGCACCCCAAGTTTTCAGAGTAAAAGAAAATCATATATATACACAGTTGAAGTCGGAAGTTTACATACACTTAGGTTGGTGTCATTAAAACTCGTTTTTCAACCACTCCACAAATTTCTTGTTAACAAACTATAGTTTTGTCAAGTCGGTTAGGACATCTACTTTGTGCATGACACAAGTAATTTTTCCAACAATTGTTTACAGACAGATTATTTCACTTATTATTCACTGTATCACAATTCCAGTGGGTCTGAAGTTTACATTCCATAAGTTGACTGGGCCTTTAAACAGCTTGGAAAATTCCTGAAAATGATGTCATGCCTTTAGAAGCTTCTGATAGGCTAATTGACATCATTTGAGACAATTGGAGGTGTGCCTGTGGATGTATTTCAAGGCCTACCTTCAAACTCAGTGCCTCTTTGCTTGACATCATGGGAAAATCAAAAGAAATCAGCAAAGACCTGAGAAATTGTAGACCTCCAAGAGTCTGGTTCATCCTTGGGAGCAATTTCCAAACACCTGAAGGTACCACGTCCATCTGTACAAACAATAGTACACAAGTATTAACACCATGGGACTCTGCAGCCGTCATACCACTCAGGAAGGGGACGCGTTCTGTCTCCTAGAGATGAACATACTTTGTTGCGAAAAGTGCAAATCAATCCCGAACAACAGCAAAGGACCTTGTGAAGATGCTGGAGGAAACATGTACAAAAGTATCTATATCAACACAACCTGAAAGGCCGCTCAGCAAGGAAGAAGCCACTGCTCCAAAACCGTCATAAAAAAGCCAGACTACAGTTTGCAACTACACATGGGGACAAAGATCGTACTTTTTCGAGAAATGTCCTCTGGTCTGATGAAACAAAAATTGAACTGTTTGGCCATAATCACCATCGTTATGTTTGGAGGAAAAAGGGGGAGGCTTGCAGGCCAAAGAACACCATCCCAACCGTGAAGCACGGGGGTGGCAGCATCATGTTGCGGGGGCGCTTTGCTGCAGGAAGGACTGGTGCACTTCACAAAATAGATGGCATCATGAGGGAGGAAAATTATGTGGATATATTGAAGCAACATCTCAAAACATCAGTCAGGATGTTAAAGCTTGGTCGCAAATGGGTCTTCCAAATGGACAATGAAACTAAGCATACTTCCAAAGTTGTGTCAAAATTGCTTAATTGCAAAGTCAAGGTTTTGGAGTGGCCATCACAAAGCCCTGACCTCAATCCTATAGATATTTGTGGGCAGAACTGAAAAAGCATATGTGAGCAAGGAGGCCTACAAACCTGACTCAGTTACACCAGCTCTGTCAGGAGGAATGGGCATAAATTCACCACACCTTATTGTGGGAAGCTTGTGGAAGGCTACCTGAAACGTTTGACCAAAGTTAAACAATTTAAAGGCAATGCTACCAAATACTAATTGAGTGTATGTAAACTTCTGACCCACTGGGAATGTGATGAAAGAAATAAAATCTTAAATAAATAATTCTCTATTATTCTGACATTTCACATTCTTAAAATAAAGTGGTGATCCTAACTGACCTAAGATGGAATTTTTACTAGGATTAAATGTCAGGAATTGTGAAAAACTGAGTTTGTATGTATGTATATATATATATATACACTGCTCAAAAAAATAAAGGGAACACTTAAACAACACAATGTAACTCCAAGTCAATCACACTTCTGTGAAATCAAACTGTCCACTTAGGAAGCAACACTGATTGACAATAAATTTCACATGCTGTTGTGCAAATGGAATAGACAAAAGGTGGAAATTATAGGCAATTAGCAAGACACCCCCAATAAAGGAGTGGTTCTGCAGGTGGTGACCACAGACCACTTCTCAGTTCCTATGCTTCCTGGCTGATGTTTTGGTCACTTTTGAATGCTGGCGGTGCTTTCACTCTAGTGGTAGCATGAGACGGAGTCTACAACCCACACAAGTGGCTCAGGTAGTGCAGCTCATCCAGGATGGCACATCAATGCGAGCTGTGGCAAGAAGGTTTGCTGTGTCTGTCAGCGTAGTGTCCAGAGCATGGAGGCGCTACCAGGAGACAGGCCAGTACATCAGGAGACGTGGAGGAGGCCGTAGGAGGGCAACAACCCAGCAGCAGGACCGCTACCTCCGCCTTTGTGCAAGGAGGAGCACTGCCAGAGCCCTGCAAAATGACCTCCAGCAGGCCACAAATGTGCCTGCTAAGGTCACTTAGAAATGTCCTTGTTTTTGAAAGAAAAGCTAATTTTTGGGTGCATTAAAATAACATCAAATTGATGGCCCCGGTGCACAACTGAGCAAGAGGACAAGTACATTAGTGTCTAGTTTTAAAAACAGACACCTCACAAATCCTCAACTGGCAGCTTCATTAAATAGTACCCGCAAAACACTAGTCTCAACATCAACAGTGAAGAGGTGTCTCCAGGATACTGGCCTTCTAGGCAGAGTTGTAAGAAAAAGCCATATCTCAGACTGGCTAATAAAAATAAAAGATTAAGATGGGCAAAAGAACAGACACTGGACAGAGGAACTCTGCCTAGAAGGCCAGCATCCCGGGGGTGCCTCTTCACTGTTGAGACTGGTGTTCTGCGGGTACTATTTAAAGAAGCTGCCAGTTGATGACTTGAGGTGTCTGTTTCTCAAACTAGACCCTCTAATGTACTTGTCCTCTTGCTCAGTTGTGTACCGGGGCCTCCCACTCCTCTTTCCATTCTGGTTAGAGCCAGTTTGCGCTGTTCTGTGAAGGGAGTAGTACACAGCGTTGTACGAGATCTTCAGTTTCTTGGCAATTTCTCACATGGAATAGCCTTCATTTCTCAGAACAAGAATAGATTGACGAGTTTGTTACTGGCCATTTTGAGCCTGTAATCGAACCCACAAATGCTGATGCTCCAGATACTCAACTAGTCTAAAGAAGGCCAGTTTTATTGCTTCTGTAAATCAGCACAACAGTTTTCAGCTGTGCTAACATAATTGCAGAAGTGTTTTCTAATGATCAATTAGCCTTTTAAAATGATAAAGTTGGATTAGCTAACACAACATGCCATTGGAACACAGGAGTGATGGCTGCTGATAATGGGCCTATGTATGCCTATGTAGATATTACATTTTTTTATCTGACGTTTCCAGCTACGATCGTCATTTACAACATTAACAATGTCTACACTGTATTTCGGATCAATTTTATGTTAATGGACATTTTTTGCTTTTCTTTCAAAAACAAGGACATTTCTAAGTGACCTCAAACCTTTGAACGGTAGTGTGTACACACACACACACACACACACACACACACACACACACACACACACACACACACACACACACACACACACACACACACACACACACACACACACACACACACACACACACACACACACACACACAGTACCAGCCAAAAGTTTGGACACACCCACTCATTCAAGGGTTTTTCTTTATTTTTACTATTTTCCACATTGTAGAATAATTGTGAAGACATTAAAACTGAAATAACACATATGGAATCATATACCGGTAGTCACCAAAAAAAAAAAAAGTGTTAAACAAATCAAAATATATTTGAGATTCTTCAAATTAGCCACCCTTTGCCTTGATGACAGCTTTGCACACTGTTGGCATTCTCTCAACCAACTTCACCTGGAATGCTTTTCCAACAGTCTTGAAGGAGTTTCCACATATGCTGAGCACTTGTTGGCTGCTTTTCCTTCACTCTGCGGTCCAACTGATCCCAAACCATCTCAATTGGGTTGAGGCCAGGTCATCTGATGCAGCACTCCATCACTCTGTAAGCAAGGTTTGAAATGTTTTTCTCAAATATATTGGTTTAGGCTTCTTGTTGTCAATTTGCAGTCTACGTTATGGCCCCCTGACCATCCTCAAGAAAAGAATAATCAGTCCGCGGCTGAATCTAGTTGATGATCCCTGGTTTAGAGGACTCTATGGATGAGGAATGCAATGGCCAGACCTCAGTCAGGGCTTCATAAAACGACAGACAGAAAAATACTGGGCCAGGAAGGCTTGAACGGACAACCTGAAGCATTCACACTGTGGACAGTGCCTCTGTTTCAACGTGTCAGTCACCATTTGCTCATAAACCTCAACATGAGGAAGTGAAGACTGCTCTGAAAACTCAATCACCTATTTGAGGTGCCTTTCTTCCAAAGGTTAGTTTCTTACAGCATAATGGTTTTTCCATACCATCGGAGTTCGCATTCAACAGGAAAATGGAAATTCGTAGTAGTCAGTCAAAAACCGCATAGATATCTCAGTAATAGAATATCCACAGTCCATAACTATTCATCAAGTTCTTCAGCTATGGTTGGGAGCTGCTTTGTTTTATGACTATATTCTTTGTTCCCGCAGACTACTGCAATCTCACAGAAGAGAACCACAAACTGAGGGAAAATATGAGATTTAATGCCATTACTCATCATGTCACTTTAAAAATATGGAATTGGCCATTTATTTGGAAATATAGCAACACTATCTGCAATCAAAAAAACATTCCTCTTCAGAATGTACATTAACCGTTACACATTAAAGCAGGTACAGTAAGAAGATTAGAAACCATTTTTTTGCCTTTTAGTTGTAGGGAGGAGCACAAAATGCAGTGAGGTTCAGAGCTGATTGTAACTGGATCACAATTTAACACTAAAAGTTCACTTTTACCTTTAGGTTCACAGTCTCAAAAGGAAAGTCATATTTCTAAACAGATACTGTTTCTCTATATAGAAAAGCGCCACAGGAAGCCTGTTGTGCTGGGAGCAGCTTGGAGCTGCTACAGAAGAATCTTGTAGTAGTCGTCCTTGTAGCTGTACAAAACCACCACAGCAACCCTGCAAAGACAACACACTCATTAAGTCCCAATACCAAAGCCCATTTCTCAATAACGCAATGTTTGTCCAAACAACCGCAAGTGGCCATTAGCAGGCTATGTTGAAGTACACTGAGCATACAAACTATAAAACACCTGCTCTTTCCATGACAGAATGACCAGGTGAAAGCTATGATCCCTTATTGATGATGTCACCTGTTAAATCCCCTTCAAATCAGTGTAGATGAAGGGGAGGTGACAGGTTAAAGAAGGATTTTCAAGCCTTGAGACATGGATTGTGTATGTGTACCATTCAGAAGGTGAATGGGCAAGACAAAAGATTTAAGTGACTTTGAACGGGGTATGATAGTAGGTGCCAGGTGCACCGGTTTGTGTCAAGAACTGCAACACTGCTGGGTTTCTCACACTCAACAGTGTGTATCTAGAATGGTCCACCACCCAAAGGACATCCAGCCAACTTGACCACTGTGGGAAGTATTGTGTTCAACATGGGCCAGCATCCCTGTGGAACGCTTTTGACACCTTGCAGAGTCCTTGCCCTGATGAATTGATGCTGTTCTGAGGAAGATGTTCTTAATGTTTTGTACTCTCTGTGTATATGTTTCCATATGTAAAGGGAATGCATAACAATTGCTATGGACATCAACGACAAACAACATAACCTATAACTGCTTTCTTGTGAAAGCCTACCACACCAGGTAAAGTTGGTTTGGTAAGTTTTAACTGGCCGGTTCATTGTGGAAAAACAGCCTAATTGGACTATTCTTATTTCATTGTCACCATCATTATTGGCCCTTTCTTTTCATTCTTTCACAGGGTATTTCAGATGATCTGGCGGGCAGCGAGTTAGGAGTCTGTTTTGACGTAAATGAAAGAGTGGCTGTAGCTGCTGCTCAATGACTGCGGGGCCATATGGGCAGAGTAGTATATAGGCACAGTGCAGCCAGGCGACTGTTTACTACTGTGGCCTTTGCCCCACTTTCAGTGCCTTCAGAAAGTATTCCTACCCGTTGACTTATTCCACATGTTGTTGTGTTACAGCCTGAATTCAAAATTGATTACATTTTTTTCCCCCCCTCACCCGTCTACACACAATACCCCACAATGACAAAGTGAAAACATGTTTTAGACATTTTTGCAAACACCCCTGAGTGAATACTTTGTAGAAGCACTGTTGGCAGCAATTACAGCTGTACGTCTTTCTGGGTAAGTCTCTAAGAGCTTTCCCCACCTGGATTGTGCAACATTTCAATTATTGTCCTGCTGAAAGGTGAATTCATCTTCCACTGTCTGGTGGAAAACAGACTGAACAAGGTTTTCCTCTAGGATTTTGTCTGTGCCAAACTCCATTCCATTTATTTTTTATCCTGAAAAACTGCTCAGTCCTTAACAATTACAAACATACCCATAACATGATGCAGCCACCACTATGCTTGAAAACATGGGTCGTGGTACTCAGTAATGTGTTGTATTGGATTTGCACCAAACATAACACTTTGTATTCAGGACAAAAAGTTAATTGTGGGGTACAGAGATGAGGTGGTCATTCAAAAATCATGTTAAACACTATTATTGCACACAGAGTGAGTCCATGGCAACTTATGTGACTTGTTAAGCAAATTTGTACTCCTGAACTTATTTAGGATATCTATAACAAAGGGGTTGAATACTTATTGACTCAAGACATTTCAGCTTTTCCTTTTTTATTATTTTGTAAAAATTTTGAAAAACATAAGTCCACTTTGACATTATGCGACATTGTGTGTAGGCCAGTGACAAAAAATCTAAATGGTATCCATTTTAAATTCAGGCTGTAACACAACAAAATGTGGAATAAGTCAAGGGGTGTGAATACTTTCTCAAGGCACAGAATCTGTCCCTCTCAGTCACCTAGTTCAAGCGAAAACAATCAAACACATAAAACCCACTGTGAATATCTCCATTGTTAGCAAATGACGGTAATTTATCAGTAAACACTTTCCCCTCATCAGTGAATGAGACACACAGGAGATTAAAACCAACTGCTCTGGATGGTTGACAAAGAGCCCTGATAGAGCCAGAGAAATGGGCTCTTCTTTCTTCTGTGTCATCTCCGTTCATGAAAGAGAACATCCATCAAATCCTGCATAGGCTCCTTGTTCTGAGCATCCAAATAAAACTAGGCAGTGAAAACCAAAAATGGAGAGGGTTTAGCCCAGTCTTTGAGCAGGGCTACAGGTAGTGAGGCTGATATTAGCCCAGTCCCCTGTACAGACTGCCTGCAGTGGAGCTTTAACCGTGCCTGTGACCTGGCCTAGGGCTCTGGGTGTCACTCACAATGGAGAAACTCAGACATACAGGACAAATCCTTACCCCAAATGGAAATCTGATCATCTGAGGAGTTGGTGTTTTATAGACTGTAGTTATCTCTGACCTGCTCTGTTTGAAGAGTTGACTGACATCCACACACCTGGAGTGTGGGCTGGGGTTTTCTGGACTGTGGGCTGGGGTTTTCTGGAGTGTGGGCTGGGGTTTTCTGGAGTGTGGGCTGGGGTTTTCTGGAGTGTGGGCTGGGGTTTTCTGGAGTGTGGGCTGGGGTTTTCTGGTGTTTGCTGGTCATAAAAGGAAGTCTGGTTTTTAAAGGGCCTTTAATGCTCTCGACCGTTTTCCTCAGGTTTCATGATTTTTTAAATAAAAAATGTGAGTCAAGGCCTGAGTCAGACCCTGGGAGCGCACAGGGGCGAGGCCATGGGGTCTACTGCCCTGCTCTCACACTATGGCTGGCCTGGGTTTGCCTGCCCTGGAACACACAGGGCCTGGGGGAAAAAAGAAAGAAAAGAAGAAAAAAAAGCTACACACCATTTTAGGATTTTGAAGCAGTGGATCTCTTCACAGATGGACTTGAGGTAGCGCTGCTTATGGAGATGTGACAGCAGACGTTTAATGCTGATGTTGAACTGCTCATCTCCATCAAACTGGAGAGAAGAGTGGCAGAAAGAGAGAGCGAGAGAGAAACCAGCAATCAGACTTTCAACATAGCGGCTGCGATCAAACAAACAGGGCTGTTTATGTAGTCTGTAGTTACCGTGTCGGAGACTGTGTATACATTCACTCCCCCATCTGCAGTTAAATGGTGGGAAATATAAAAGATAGATCTGCGAGTCCCAGGCCCTCACTGCTCTGTGGGGTAATTAGTCCGTGTGATGCATGGTTTCCTGTGAGTCTGGGCACACACACACTGTGTATTGTAATTTGTTTTATATAGCGAAAGTGTTTTCTCTGACACTCACAAATCCACATGTGTGATGTGAAAGGGGAACTGTATAGGACCGCCATTTATTTGGCGCGAGCGTCTGCTTAGTTATGCAACACTGCTTGTGTTCAGAGCATGTTTCTTAACACCATATAATTTACATTCTCATTTAAAAATAAAAATGAAAGCCAGGGGTTCCTGGTTTCGTTTGGCAGGCCCTGCGGTCAGGAGTTTGGAATGTTAGTTTACACCTTGTCCCAGCTGGTAACTCGTGGTGTTTGTGGGAGGGGGACAGGGCAGGTGACCTAAAGGGTCCTGGCAGGACTGCTGGCGGAGGACAGAGTGAAGGTGACAAGGAAGGAAACAGGACTTCCTCCCTCCTCTATCCTGCCAAGATATCCTTAATTAACTGTTTCAGATAGGTCATGATAAGCAGAGCTGGGTACAGACCTCCAATGATAGGAAGTTGATGAGAGTTCCCTTCGGCAGGTCCACCTGGGACGGAACAACAGAGGGAGGTGCGTTAAGACTCCACAAAGACAATGGATGTTATCTCACCATGTACTCCCAGACCACACTGTACATAGCATGTTGTCTGTCTTCTAAAGGAAGTAAATGTAACCACAGCAACCAAATATAAACTATAAATATCAAGACACATTGCACAGTGGGAACAAAAAACAGAAGATTCAGTTCCTTCAGCTAAAAGTGATGAAGTTAATTTGCACACTGTGCTGCATCAATTTAGTCTGTGAGCAGAACATTGCCTCATTCATGGTGCTCTCACCACCACTAAGGGCACTACTGTAAAGGTCCCTCGCAGGAAATCATAGATGGAACATAAGCTGATGGTTCTATGCCTTTATATTTTGAGAAAATTGCATTTCTCTTTAGTTAGGGGTATTACCTATGACAGACAGGTAGGATTACTGATGACGTGACCTGGAAGCAGACTTCTAGCTCTGAGTAAATACATACCGGCATCAAGGCGATTATGTCTGTAATGTTTCAAATTCAATACCTCACGCTCCAGCATCTAGCCTCTAACTCTGATGGGAACCAGACACAAACATATGGAATGACAAATGTATTTGGAGTATGTCGTATCAGTAAATACTACGCTGTATAATTTACTCAGTGAATACCTCCTTTCAAATTTACTCCAAAACCACAAATAAACGAAATATGGTAGCAATTTAGCTCCAAATGACTTGCCCTCTCCTTTTGTTTTCTGTTTATTGTTCTGCGGCAACTGGAATCACTTTGTAGCCATCTACCTCCAGGGGAACTCTAAATCCCACTGCACGCCGATGTTTGCTATTATAGCTATCAGCTAACTTCTGTGCTTATTCCACTATTATACACATGGATTCAACCGATAACATGTAAAGCGGGGGAAACAGCAAATGACTTACAGCCAGAACTTCGATGGCATTGCTCTTGTTCTGTAAATTGCTAGCAAGATAATGCAATCTGGTTTGAATCTGAAAAGAAGAGGGTGAAAAAAATGTAAAAAGTCATTTTTCCAATGAATACAATGAAACTGGGAAACAAAAGCCACTTCATCTTCACATGCAGTTGGGCTCCATGTGAGCCAATGCCGTTTAAAACTGGGCTGGCCGCGTGCGTAAAAGCCGTCGTGTTGTCTGACCTTGACGGATGCCACAGTGCTAAAGTGAGACAGAGCTGGGAACCACAGCCAGGGAGAGTTGTCTCGTGGTCGGCTGCGTGACTGGGCTGAGCTCAATCTGTTAAAAAGTCGACTTCGGGACAGGTATGAGTGACCGGCGTGATTGATTGACAGACCTGGGTCTCGTAGCGCCGTCTGGCGCTGGAGGACACCTCTGGTGAGATAAGTAACACATTGATGTTACTGGAGGCGCTGCTCCCGTGCTGCTCTGACGATCCTGTCAAGTCACAGCACGTACACACACACACACACACACACACACACAAACTAATGAGAACATGGGAATATGCCTGAGCTGAGCTCCTCTCTGACTTAGCTGTCAGCCTTCTCACACCATCACCCAGACACCAGTAGACTGAGAAGCCATAATTGTTACCCAGACTAATACGGCCGTTGTGCTGCATTAAGGTTCACATATACTGTGCATGTGAGCTAGAGGTGGTGTGAAATGTAACACGGTCATTAAATCACCTTGCAGCTCACATATTCACCATTATCCATTCAACACAGCTCTAACACCATGCAGGAGCTCATATGAAATCCAACCCAGAACCAAGTCAATGGTAATGGAGGGTCATCCCTGGATACAGGGTGGAGAAGAAGGCTGTTCAACTGTACCTGAGGCATTGACGAGTGACCCCTTGGTGTTCTGAAGAGAGACAGTCTCAGAGGTTTCCCTGTTGGAGACAAACAGCTGTATGAGTCTCTTTCCCCAACAACACTGAAAGTCTATTACAGAGTTTGTGCGTGGGGTTAATAAACCGTGTTGTCACCGGATATTTCTCTCCTCAAAGAATTTGGTCTGACATTTCTGAACAATGTGATCCACAAGGTCAGACTCTGGAATCCTCTTCTCGGACTGCCTTTCCTTCTCAAAGGACTTGACCTGGGGACACACGGGGGACAGGGAAGGGAAATCAGACCTGCTTCCAACACAAAACGTTCACTCTAAATTCCCATTTTTCATATCAAACTAATGTATACATCAAACCATTTGGAATTCATATCAAGACCATTTACATGCACTAAGCTCACAGCACAGGTGCAGTCCAATTATTGTACAAGTAGGAGAAGTAGCCAACAAAGGCAAATTACATTTCAGACTACGTAGTCAGATGCTGGCCAAGAGAATGTATCAAAGTGCTGCATTCCAGCCAGGACTTAGAATCATATACAGTTACAGTAAAGAACAGTTACTATGCAAAGAGCTTTGAGCATCTGGAAAAGCGCTATATAAATCCATTTTCATTATAATTACCTTGATGTAGTTCCCGTCCTTGTCTGAGACAAGGGCCATGCAGGTGATGCCAGCCTGTCTACAGGGCTCCAGCATAGTCTCCTGGGACTGAACACAACGACACAGTCAGACACAGAGGGGAACAAGAAACACTAACACCAAAGCCATACTGAGTTAGGCCAACTTTTAGAAATGTGAATATTGTACTAATTCTAGATTTACAGTTACATAGCATTGTTTAAATATTCCCTATGTAATGTTAAATGGGGAGCGTACATGGCTGCCATAGAACGTGTGGCTCAGTTGGTAGAGAAAGCCCTTGCTACGCCAGGGTTGTGTGTTCGACTCCCACGGGGGACTAATACAGGGGAAAAATACACAAAATGTATGCTCTCACTACTGTAAGTCACTCTGCTAAAATGTCAAATACATCATAATGCTCATTTGGGATAAGGATTTGTCCTGTCTGCCTGACTGCTGTTTGAGTTTCTCCATTGTGAGTGACACCCAGAGCCCTAGGCCAGGTCACAGGCACGGTTAAAGCTCCACTGCAGGCAGTCTGTACAGGGGACTGGGCTAATATCAGCCTCACTACCTGTAGCCCTGCTCAAAGACTGGGCTAAACCCTCTCCATTTTTGGTTTTCACTGCCTAGTTTTATTTGGATGCTCAGAACAAGGAGCCTATGCAGGATTTGATGGATGTTCTCTTTCATGAACGGAGATGACACAGAAGAAAGAAGAGCCCATTTCTCTGGCTCTATCAGGGCTCTACGTCAACCTTCCAGAGCAGTTGGTTTTAATCTCCTGTGTGTCTCATTCACTGATGAGGGGAAAGTGTTTACTGATAAATTACCGTCATTTGCTAACAATGGAGATATTCACAGTGGGTTTTATGTGTTTGATTGTTTTCGCTTGAACTAGGTGAATGAGCATTATTAATTTTTATAGTATTTTTTCATATTCCTCATGTAATGTTAATTGAGAGCTAACATGGCTGCCAAAGAATGTAAACGCTTCATGTAAATGCATCATAATGCAGAAACCACATCGGTCCTACTCTAGACGGCTCTGATTGGTCTACTCTAGACGGCTGTAGAAGCAAACACTACTTTGTAATAGCCAAGTGTAAAAACAGTACATCCTGCTCCCAAGAAGATCACAAATGGGCTCCAGATCCTGCAACCCATTTCTAGACCCAGACTAACATTTACAGTAACTGCTACTATGATGTGTGGTTTAGGTGAACTTGAACCTGCCTTGCATGTTATTACACAACATGTGCTTGCTATAGGGGTTGTGGTTACAGTGGACCCCTTCAGCACTATACAGTGTATTATTTAACTAGGCAAGTCAGTTAAGAACAAATTGTTATTTACAATGACGGCCAAACCCAAACGATGCTGAGCCAATTGTGCGCCGCCCTACAGAACTCCCAATCACGGCCGGTTGTGATACAGCCTGAAACCGAACCAGGGTCTGTAGTGATGCCTTTAGCACGGAGATGCAGTGCCTCAGACCGCTGCGCCACTCGAGGATAAGCCCTCCCTCAGCCCCATGTTTCTCATGTACGATGACAGTGGGATTATGGGAAAAGTAGTTTGATGTGATGTGTTTAGTAAAAGGTGGGCTGTCTGTCTAAGAGTACGAGTTGGAAGCAGTTCTGGTGGTTTAAGGGTGTATTAAAAGCTGGGTTCAGGCAGATTTCAGTGGCTTTCCTATGGCTCATCAGTTCCTGTGAAAACAGAGAGCGTGTGCCATACGTTTGGACAACAGGACTGGAATGTTATAATAAAAAGCAAAAAAACTCCCCCATTTCACACATTTTTAAAAAACCTTTATTTAACTAGGCAAGTCAGTTAAGAACAAATTCTTATTTTCAATGACGGCCTAGGAACACACCCCTGCCTTGTTCAGGGCCAGAACGACAGATCTGTACCTTGTCAGCTCGGGGATTTGAACTTGCCACCTTTCGATTACTAGCTCAACGCTCTAACCACTAGGCTACCCTGCCGCCCCAAATGTCAGAGCCGGTGCTGTGGCAAGGACAGGAGAGAGAACAGGGATGGCTGAGATACCACTGGGCCATGGCAGCGTACAGTCTGGATAATTAAATGTGTGCTGGTGGAATGCTTCACTTGTGCCTCAAATTCCTCCGGAGCGGCGGAGAACCAAGTTTTGCTTGGAACGGAGAGCTGCTCTGCCCAGTGCCCAAACCTGAGCCTGTCCAGGTAGTGCAGTCACCCGTGGCCGTGTGTGAGCAGCAGAGCGGATTTATCCTAATCAAATACAGCCAGACATGTTTCCTCCGGCAGGCAGAGCTGGGTCAGACCAGAACAGTAGACTACTAAGGAACAATCTCTGTGCTGTATATCACCTCTGCTCTGCTCTCCAGCAGTCTCACTCCCCCACCAGCTTCCTCACAGTGTCTCTATCACTGAGACAGAGAGGGCCAACCAGCTTTCTGCCATATGCCTCCCAGGTGACCGCATGTGGAAAGGGTTGACCATATTTGTCTAGTAAAAGCTAGAAAGGTATTTATTTCACTGTACTTGTGCACGTGACAATAAAACTTGAAACTAGACCCAACAAAAATAAAGTGGAACCATCTCCAGACAATAAATTAGCACTTACTGGAGATTTGACCAGTAAAAGCAGTGCATGTGAAAGGGGTTAACATTAGACCATGAGGATGGCATCCTTTACAACCCTGATGTGTTGGACCGACATGCTGTCTCTCTCCAGCAGAGCAGTGTGAGCTCAGACAAAGCTAAGGTTTGAATTGCTGCTGGGAGGTCAGGGGGATGGAGTTGAGCAATCAGTGATGTTATAGAGTTCGCGATGGGACAACAAGAGTGCAAATGAAAAAGTAGAGAGAGAGGATACTAGAGGGTAAGAGGGAGAAGGAGTGAGAAAGGGTGAACGTAAGAGGGCAGGGGGAGGAGAGCAGTCGGCTGCACGCTCTGCTAGAGAGAGACACACACGGACACCTCCTGGCCTGAGATCAGGCCGTCACGTAAACATGAAGAATGTGAGAGGCATGGCCCAGCACAGTGACACGACACCAGTCACATTCACCAGGGTGATAACTACACAGTAACACTTCGCAGGTTAGAGTTGGTCAACAGACTTCACCTACAAACTGAAAACAAAAACTGCTTATAGAAGTCTTTACAGTAACAGAGATGATGAAAGTCGGCCAAGGAAACAACTGGGCATTGTGTTTCTTAAACGTGATACTCTAACAGACTTATTTGAAAGGAAACTCAAAATGGATCCCGTTTCCCTGAGTGTTTACAGTTCCACATACGGTCAAGGTAAATAACTTCACAGGCAGTTTGGTCCGCCTGTCCATGTGGGGTAGAATAGAATGGAGGTGTCACCCCCTGTTGGTTAGGTATTGTCACAGCAGAAGGTGCTACGGGCTGCCCATCACTGACCTGTGACACGTCATAGACAATGTCAGCAGAAACCCCTGCTGTCCACAGCTTCTGGACCACGTTGATGGCTCGGCCCATGGAGGTGTGGCCTACTGGTACCACCAGCACGTCACACGAACTGATAGAGGGCTAGGAGACGCAGAGAGTTAGGTTAAAACGTGCTCACACACGCAGAGAGTTAGGTTAAAACGTGCTCACACACGCAGAGAGTTAGGTTAAAACGTGCTCACACACGCAGAGAGTTAGGTTAAAACGTGCTCACACACGCAGAGAGTTAGGTTAAAACGTGCTCACACACGCAGAGAGTTAGGTTAAAACGTGCTCTCACACGCAGAGAGTTAGGTTAAAACGTGCTCTCACACACAGAGAGTTAGGTTAAAACGTGCTCACACACGCAGAGAGTTCCACACACATTCTGAGTTAATTACAGAGGGGTTAGACACATCAACTGTCATTGTACAGTATAGAAAAATGTGAGCCTTTCCCAAAACAGCTACATTTTAGAGGCTGGATTATAACGGATATTAACTTTAATGGAGGCTCAAAGTAATAAGCCATCATCAAATATGACCTTCTGTATCTGTGGGTCATTAACACTGATGAATCGTTAATAGTACTCACCGGCTCTTCCATGCTGGCAGCACAGACCTTGTCCAGAGCCAAACTGGCCCCTACAGTCGAAGGGACAGGAGCAGAGGATGCTGGGCCACAGAACTCAAGGATCTACAGGAAGAGAACTCTGATAAGGACTAAACCCTGATAGTTCAACACCTCCAAGGACCTGAGCAGGAGGGTGGTAAGATGGGGACATTACCAGGTGGTCGTATCTCCCTCCTGCAGCCATGATGTCTGGCACTGTGCGTCTGCGTTTCTTGATGAAGGCCACAAACTGGAAGATGACCCCACAATGGTGTTGCACCTTATAAACCAGACCCAGATTTACCACCACCTACAAGACACACAAATATGAGAGAGAATCAATCAATCTAGAAATCCACAGGAAAACACATGCAATGCCATCCTCTTTATACACCAGACTCTGAGTAAGAGTTAGGAAGTGGGAGATCTAGTAATAGCCGTACCTGTAGCTTGACTCCCAGTCTCCTGAGCAGGCCAGTGAGTTCCTCCTGGTCTTTAAGGCCCTGCTTTGCCAGCTGGGTGACTGCAGTCTTCTGTTTGGTCAGAGAGGTGATGAGGGGGACCAGGTCCTGCAGGTCTCCTTTCTGCTCTATGTATTTATACAGCGTCTGCAACTGACAGGGAGAGACAGAAAACATCAGACACAGAAAATACATTCTGTGGTTGAGAGCAAGGCAATGTTCAAGAAAGGCGGACCCTGAGCAGAGAAAAGTCGAGACACTGATGAATTCACCAGACCGGTCATAAGCACCAGAGGCCAGAGACAACAGGGGGTACTTACACTGTTGTTGGACAGGGACAGGTTACAGAACTTGGCCTCCACCTCTCTCCTGGTCAGCTTTTCACTCTATGAACAGAGACAGGATACCATTTTAGAGTTACAGTTGTAGAACAAAGATGTAACAGTCAAAACTTATATATCACACAATGTGCGCATGCATGCTGTGTTTAACTTGCACATGAGTGCCGTGTGCGTAGTACTAACCATGGCGTCACAGAGGATGCTCGATGCGTGGCTCAGTTTGTCCTCAGGGATGCCGCTGTGTAGCAGGACGGCCTTCAGCAGGCTGGTGTGGTTCAGGTAGATGTGGCAGTTCCTCTCCTAACACAACATCCAACAACACACCATTACACCACTCAGCAGCTTCTCTCCTGGTAGAGAGAGTGGTAGTTCCTCTCCTAACAGCATCATCAAAACACAATTACACCTGTGCACAATTACAGTCCAGCCTCATCCCTAAAGCAGTACTGTAGGACTGCTCAGTGAATAACAGCCACAGGCTGGCTGCTGCCCTCTCATCCAGAGTGACATATATTCTTAAAAGCTTTCACACACACACGGGGGGGGGGGGGTTATACAGTAAGTGGTGCAATCAGGGAGAGGTAGACCATTTTAGAGGGGTCTTGGAGGTATGCTGGTCCTTTAGCAGAGCAAAGCAGGCCTGGGTTGGAATGGGTTCGTGCTGGGTGAACTGGGCCTCCAGCACTGTCTAGAACGCAAGGAGTGGGTGACCAGACCAGAGCTAGACAGAGACTGGACAGTAGTGTCTGTGCCTGAGGCGAGACAGGGAGTGTACTGTAGAGGACAACATGGTCTGTGACTTTAGCTAGACTGACAGGGGTAGTAACATGGTAAGAGGAATTACTAGACGGAGTGGTAACAGTGTGGTACCTGCAGGACACTGAACTCCTGGATAATCTCTGCGATGGTGAAAATGGTCTCAGCGTCAGGCAGCAGGCTATTAGTGACGGGGACAATGACGTCAAAGGAACACTCCAGCAGCTCCCTGGGGTGGGCCCTGTCCAGCTTTCTGGGCCGGAACACACGCTCAATGCTCCACCTGCACACTCACACCATTACATTACAATGGACATAAACACACGCTTGATGCTCCACCTACACACACACACAGGATTACATTCAGAGGTTTATCAAAGACTGAACATACATATGAAATGGATAGATTCAAGTATTCAGTGATTGACTATGAGATTTACCTCTTGAAATGGGTAATATTATTTCTGGCCACAAATCTTGCGAATGCAATCTGGAATGGAGACAAAAGAGAATAAGTAAACAGTGCATGCAAGATGACAATAAATCACTGTGGAAACACAGTTAGTCCCAGGATTGTCTCGGGGTTGTTCTGGCCCTAGTCCACTGAGTGCTGGGATCAGTGAGGGCTAGTTAACGGAGCGTGTAGTACTTCCTGCTTCCTGATGCTCACCCGGAGGTCGTAGGGCAGGGTGACCAGCATGCCACTGTGGCCCATCAAGCAGGCCGGCTCACTGCCTTCATACAGCTTCCTGTTACTGGGGAGGCGCAAGGGGGTCTGGAGACACACAGCCCCTGGAAAGACAGCCACAGAGACACTATTGTAAATGTATGATAATAAGTTCAGCATACACTGAACAAATTATAAACGCAAAATGCAACAATTTATTTTACTGAGTTACAGTTTGTAAGGAAATGAGTCAGTTTAAATCTATCCATTAAGCCCTAATCTATGGATTTCACATGACTGGGAATACAGATGATATGCATCTGTTGGTCACAGATACCTTATAAAAAAGGTAGGGCGTGGATCAGAAAACCAGTCAGTATCTGGTGTGACCACCATTTGCCTCATGCAGCATGACATCTCCTTTGCATAGACTTGATCAGGCTGTTGATTGTGGTCTGTGGAATGTTGTCCCACTCTTCAATGGCTGTGTGAAGTTTCTGGATATTGGCGGGAGCATCCCAAACATGGTCAATAGGTGACATGTCTGGTGAGTATGCAGGCCATGGAAGAACTAGGACATTTTCAGCTTCCAGGAATTGTGTCCAGATCCTTGCGACATGGGGCTGTGCATTATCATGCTGAAACATGAGGTGATGGCGGCGGATGAATGGTATGGCAATGGGCCTCAGGATCTCGACACGACGTCGCTGTGCATTCAAATTGCTTTGATAAAATGCAATTGTGTTCGTTGCCCGTAGCTTATGCCTTCCCATAACATAACCCCACCGCCACCATGGGGCACTCTGTTCACAACACTGGAATTAGCAAACCTCTCGCCCACACAACGCCATTCATGCAGTCTGCCATCTCCCCAGTACAGTTGAAACTGGGATTCATCCGTGAAGGGCACACTTCTCCAGCGTAGCAGTGCCCATCGAAGGTGAGCATTTGCCCACTGAAGTCAGTTATGTATGTGTGGGAACTCCTTCAAGACTGTTGGAAAAGCATTCCAGGTGAAGTTGGTTGAGAGAATGCCAAGCGTGTGCAAAGCTGTCATCAAGGCAAAGGGTGGCTACTTTGAAGAATCTCAAATATTTTTTGATTGGTTTAACACTTTCTTGGTTACTACATGATTCCATATGTGTTATTTCATAGTTTTGATGTCTTCACTATTATTCTACAATGTAGAAAATAGTAAAAATAAAGAAAAACCCTTGAATGAGTAGGTGTTCTAAAACTTTTGACTGGTACTGTATGTGAACAGATGTTCAAGTCAAGGCCCCAGTGAGGTCTTCATAGCAGCAACTTTAAAGTGGAATGGGTCAAGTCACTTGCCCAAGAGCGTAAACGACTTCAGCTCTTAAAATAGGAGTCTGAATCTGGACTCACCATGTTTCTTGAAGATCCTGGTGATTGTTTCGTACACATACGGTTGCAATCTGGCACTGTCGAAATTAAAGTTGCCCTGCAGCAAAACAAAGTCTGTTAGGAATCAAAAGGCATCGATGAAAGCTCAAACAGTTTCGCCATTATGTGAACCAGATGACAGGAGATCTGTATGATCACAGAAGCAGCATCATTACTGTGTCTACAGTGACACCTACAGGAGGAGATGGGTAGCTCTTCCTACTTTGGACCACTCTATTCTGCGTTCAACAATTTCTTCAATACCTGTCTGTCACAAACAATGGTTTGAGATGCTATGACGTGGTAGAGAGGATAGTGATGCCCAAGTGTTCATGTCTGGTTGGCTTTGGGATGTGTTTGTGTGGTAGTCCGCTAGGCCAGGTTTGAGGGTCTGCTCCACTGCGTCAGTGGGTAGGCCTGGTACCTTGCCCGGAGCAGTAGGCCTGGTACCTTGTGGAGGTCGATATCGTAGGTGTAGTCCATGACGGGGGAGGTGATCTGGGAGAACAGCTGGTTGACCATGGTGCGGTAGGCCTTGCCATTGACGTTAGCCATGGTGTGCTGCAGGACCTCGTGGAGCTCCGACTCCTCCATCTGGGGCGGGGGCAGCAGATCACTCTTCAGGAGCTCCTTGGCCGTGGGACGCAGGGCCGGGTCATGGTTCAGCAGCCAGCCAATAACCTTCATTTGAGATAAGACACAGGGCTAAGGATCAGTCTATCAAAGTCAAACTGCCTATACTGTGTAATGTCACTCAGTTTGGTTTCATTAACAACTTCCCATTGTGGGACTATAAAGTGAACTTCTACATAGTTTCACACAACTTCAGGGAGCTAAGAGTATAACTTGTGTAACATAAATTGAATACGTCCTTCCTCACCTGCTTTCCACTCTTATACTCAGGGAAATCTTCAGGGAAGTTGATGTCCTCCAGCAGAGTGGAATGACAGAGTAATGGGACAGTGATGAGCGAGTGAGACCCTTCCCGTGGCCCCCCCGCCCCAGTCTGTGTTCTCTGTGCTGGACAGAATGACCATGCGCAGCTGGGTCAGGACTGAGATTCGTTCAGAGCCGGTGGTCATGGGTCGGTAGGACATCTCAAACAGGATAACACCCAAGCTAAACAGATCCACTTTCTAAGGAAAAACACAGATCACAGGATGAGCCCTCTTCCCTTTACATCTGGTATATACAATCAATCCTGAATTATATATTTTTTTGTGAGGATACAGTAACACTGTTGGAAAACCTTGAACTAACTCTAAACAGATAGAGGACACTAGTCTATGCTCCACCCAGGAGTCAAGGCCCTTCATTCATTACAATATATAATTCCTAGACTACTTTTGAGATAACTTTTTTGAATTAATGATTGTTCTGAGACAGTTTCTTTAAATCTTTATTTTATTCTTCTGAATTGACATTGGTGTGTGTTCCATTCATATTTCTTGCCTGGTTGTAAGTGGCTTTGGTATTTCCTTGCACCTCTGGACTGACATATAGGGCAGTACCAACCATACCAGTTATATTCCCTGTTCAGAAATAAAAGATACATAATCAATTTTGCAAATATATAGTCATAGACCCTGAGACACTTTATAAGCTAGTTAGATAAGGAGGGATTTTGCTTCTCAGTACCTGTTGGGTCCGGTTTGAGAATCAGAACAGAGCCACTCTCCTCAATATCCAGTATACTTGCTGCGGCCTGTAGGGAAGAGATGATTTCTACAAAGTCAGTTCTTTGTTCATTCTTGAGTTATTTGGGAAACACAGAACAAAAAGAAATACTCAAACTTTTTTAAAGCGTCAACATTCCACTTTTGCCAGAAGATTCCAACTCTACAGTTTTGCTTGTTTACACTGAGCTGCACTGGGGTTAGAATGGTTAGATTAAGACTTGTGACTGATGCCTTGATTGTTGACCAATGACCAGTCGTCAGCATTGGCGCAAAGGCAGGCTTGCATATCCAGAGATTATGGACCAGAAAGCACTTGCTTATGTAGGCCTATATTATTTCATTGATCATTTCCTATTTCAGATAGTTAGTTTGGGTGGCTACTGGCTGGCTATATGTCTAAAGATAGCTGTAACATTGCATTATGGGATGATAACATATTTTGGCGAATTAATTATGGTATTTGTGAGGAAGAAAAGGGCTACCCAGTTCAGTTGGCAATAAGCATTGGAAATGACTCAACTACAAATGCAGGCGAAAAACACAGTTTATTTCTGTATCTTGCGTTTTGAAAATGCATCAGCGTTTATGGCTATAATGAGAAGTTACATTTGTGCAGCTGTTGTGCGTGCATGGTCGCGAACTTTGAACACTGCTTTTTGGGGGTTGCGAGAAAAAAAAGTTTGATAACTACTGAGCTAGCAAACAGATTGCTGATTTGCTATACAGCTATAGGATTGGGCGCAGTGTAATCATCAAATTGTAGGGAGAGAGGATTGCCATAAATATACAGCTCAAAAAAATGTTGGTGATCAAGAATACTAACGGTTACCTTTACAAGCTCACCAGAAATGGAGCATCAAGCAACAATTACTAGCATACTAGCCTTAGTGGTCTTCTGGTACGTCAAAATTGCTTGAAAATAATAATTGACTTATGAAGCTTGCCTTTGGAATTTGAGCTACCCATCTCTGGCCAGCATTGGGCAGTATCAGAGGCTATTGTCAGGGAATTTGCCTCAGGCGGCATACAGCTACAGTGCCTTCAGAAAGTATTCATACCCCTTGACTTATTCCACATTTTGTTGTGTTACAGCCTGAATTCAAAATTGATTCAATTGAATTTTTTTCTCACCCATCTACACATAATACCCTATAATGACAAAGTGAAAACATGTTCTTAGAAATTTGTGCAAATTTATTTTAAATGAAATACAGAAATCTAATTTTCATAAGTATTCACACCCCTGAGTTAATACATGTTAGAATCACCTTTGGCAGCAATTACAGCTGTGAGTCTTTCTGGGTAAGTCGAAGAGATTTGCACACCTGGATTGTACAATATTTGAACATTATTCTTTTTTTAAACTTTAAAAAAAAACATTTTTCAAGCTCTGTCAAGTTGGTTGTTGATCATGGCTAGACAGACATTTTCAAGTCTTGCCGTAGATTTCAAGCCGATTTAAGTCAAAACTGTAACTACTCAAGCACAGTCAATGTCGTCTTGGCAAGCAACTCCAGTGAATATTTGGCCTTGTGTTTTCGGTTATTGTCCTGCTGAAAGGTGAATTTGTCTCCCAGTGTCTGTTAGAAAGCAGACTCAACCAGGTTTTCCTGTGCTTAGCTCTATACAGTTTATTTTTATTCTAAAAAACTCCCTAGTCCTTGCCGATGACAAGCATACCCATAACATGATGCAGCCACCACCATGCTTGAAAATATGAAAAAAAAATACTCAGTGATGTGTTGTGTTGGATTTTCCCTAAACATAATACTTTGTATTCAGGACAAAGTTCACTTCTTTGCCAAATTATTTGACAGGATGCATGTTTTGGAATATTTTCACTCTGTACAGGCTTCCTTCTTTTCACTCTGTCATTTAGTTAGTATTGTGGAGTAACTACAATGTTGTTGATACATCCTCAATTCTCCTATCACAGCCATTAAACTCTGTAACTGTTTCAAAGTGACCATTGGCCTCATGGTGAAATCCCTGAGCGATTTCCTTCATCTACGGCAACTGAGTTAGGAAGGACGCCTGTATCTTTGTAGTGACAGGGTGGATTGATACACCACCCAAAGAGTAATTAATAACTTCACCTTGCTCAAAGGGATACTCAATGTCTGCTTATTTATTTTTATTTGTACCCATCTAACAATAGGTGACCTTCTTTGCGAGGCATTGAGAAACCTCCCTGGTCTTTGTGGTTAAATCTGTGTTTGAAATTCACTGCTCCTCTGAGGGACCTTACCGATAATTTTATATGTGGGGTAAAGCGATGAGGTAGTCATTCAAAAGTCTTGTTAAACACCATTATTGCACACAGTCTCAATGTAATCAATTTTAAATTCAGGCTGTAACAACAAAATGTGGAAAAAGTCAAGGGGTGTGAATACTTTCTGAAGGCACTGTATGTGGAATCACCCAATGTAATGTAATTGGAGTCATGATAAAGGTCATACAGTCTTCCTAATGCCAGAGGTGTATACTAAGGAATAGTATGCAACATTATAAACATCTAAATCTAGCGAAAGGAATATTCCATGACATATCCATCCCATTGATGGATTGAGTAACGATACTCACACATCAGGGTACGTAGGTGGGCATTGGACCTGCAGGTCCACTGTCACATAACTTTCCTTCCCATTGCTTAGTCCATTAGGTCGCAGGCACAGGTATACCTCTAGTGGTCTTTTGATCTTGATGAGGAGAAAACAGAGAGGATCATGGAAACCTAGCCACAAATAGACATGCATGGCGTTTGTGTAATTAGCACAACTTTGCTTCTGCAAGTCAGCAATAGTGATGGACATTCCGAGTCATATCGGTGAGTCGCCTCATTTGGCTCTGTTCACGTAAAAGTGTTCACGTAAAAGAGCCCGCTCATTTGGCTCCAAAACAGCTATTCGTTCAAAATGCTTTACAAATTTTCAAATCTACAATGTAAAGCGCAAAAGATAGGTTACCATTGTCAGATCGTGAAACGCTCCTTCAAATATTGTTTTACCTGGACAAATTATTAGAGTTATTCTACTACACCCTTCCCGCTATTTATTGTTTATTCAGTGAGGATTCATCCTCTTTCGACAATTATTTTGTAATTTATTTGCAGAAAAACGTTGTTTTGAGCTCAAAAAGCAGTAGTAACAGTATGCTAATCAGGGAGCCAAGTAAACGGCTCTTTTACCGATTCAACGTTTTTGGTAAAAAGTTGCTACTATCTATTCATAAATCAATTGTGTTGAAAGTAGGCCAACCTTCCATGGATGGTTATTACTCAGATCATTAAAATCTTCTCCAAAAATTGATGCAAGCGCTTCTAGTTCGTTTTCCTGTTGTACAGAATAGTCGTCCGCCCATGTAGAAGTCTGATGACAACTCATCCTAGCTGCGCTACATGGGCACTCATGTCTCGCGCACGCACCCCTCTCTAAATATCGAGGCGATTTAACTACAACGTAACACTCGTCTTTTGTTACTTCCAAACATTACATTATCAATATTGAATAAAGTTACGCGATTGACATTGTGTCTGGTTCGAAAACGTTGAACTTCCAGCATTGACTGCACCACTGTAGCCAGAGGCGTAAGAGGAAGCGATACATCCCACTCACATTTTATTTTTATGGTTCTTATACTGTCAAGGAACTAAGCATTGGCGCCTATGAGAGAGCCACCCCATTAAAAAAGACCGGAACATAATGGTAGGAGGCCTTCTTCTTCTTCGTCTTCGGTAATATGGCGCTCCACAAACAAATGTTATAGGTGCATGCCGCCACCTACTGTATTGGCTGTGTATCAGCCTACTATTCTGTAGTGTGAATTTTCCCTACCATCTAACCCTACACCCATTTCAACCTCATCACCGATAAACGGCCTTCAAGTGTTTTACTGGTGGACTACATACAAAAATATGTATTATCGCCACCTACTGGTTGGGGTAAAAACAAAGATACTTTAAAGAATAAAAAAAAAGATATATATATATATATATATATTTTAAACGAAACAGAAGTCAATGTACTCCTTCACTTAGTCAAATGTACTCAGATCTCTACACAGGCTCTGGGGCCTGAGAGGGGAAGCATCTATAGACATTATTCAAGTTTCAAGTTTTAATGTCACATGCACAAGTACAGTGAAATGCCTTTCTTGCTAACTCAAAACCCAACAATGCAATAATCAATGACAAAATATTACTAGGAAAATAAAAATAAGAATAGGAAATACAAAGTAAGTAAGCATACTACATACAGGATTTTTTTTTTTTTTTTAATCAGTTCCAATAACATATTTACATGTGCAGGGATACTGGAGTGATGGAGGTAGATATGTATAGGGGTAAAGGGACCTAGGAAACAGGATATAAGATAAACAGACTAGCAGCGGCTTGCATGTGAGTGTGTGTGCGTGTGTATAGTCAGTATAAATGTATGTGAATATTATGTGTGAGTGAGCAGATGATGAAGTGAGTGTTTGTGTGTGTGAGTGTGTAGGGCACTGCATAGAGACAGTGCAAATATTGAAATAAAAGGTAAATAAAGATACAAGGTAAACTCAGTCTGTGTAGCCATTTTGGTAGCTATTTATCAGTCGTATTGCTTGGGGATAGAAGCTGTTCAAGAGTCTGTTGGTGTCAGACTTGATGCACCGGAACCCCTTGCCGTGCGGCAGCAGAGAAAATAGTCTATGGCTTGGGGTCTTCTTTTCACATCGTCTGATATAGAGGTCCTAGATGGCAGGGAGCTCGGGGGCTGTACCCGCTGTAGCGCCATGCGATCGAGGGCCGTGCTGTTGTCATACCAAGCAGTGATGCAGCCAGTCAATACACTCAATGGTACAGCTGTAGAACCTTTTCAGGATTTGAGGGCCCATGCCAAACTTTTTCAACCCCCTGAGAGAAGAGGCACTGTCACTCCTTCACGACTGTGTGTGTGTTTGGACCATTTTAAGTCTTTAGTGATTTGGACCCCGAGGAACTTGAAGCGGTCTAACTGCTCCAGTGCTGCCCCACGATCAGCTCCTTGGTTTTGTTGACATTGAGGGGGAGGTTGTTGCTCCAGCACCATACTGCCAGGTCACTGACCTCCTCCCTGTAGGCTGACTCATCATCGCTGGTAATCAGGCCTACCACCGTTCCCTGCAATGTTTCAGCTGGGAAATCCTGGAGATCCAAGAACATTTTAGCCGCTTTCACAGTGATTTCCAGTTTCTTACATTTTTTGTTAGTTTATCCTGTACAATTAATCACCTGTGCAATAAAATCAACCTTCTTCACGATTAATATTTAAGGATCTCTCATCTGACTGACATCGACAGACTGTTGGGTATCATCCACTGCCATAGCTTCATCATCTCTACTTGATGCTTCAACAATTTTCACTGCCTCTGCATAGGAGAGCTTCTCGACAGCCCTGAACCTTGGTACTTTGACCTCTTTCACCTTAACAGGGCACTCAGGGAACTGGAACGTGATTCCCATCATAATTGCAACACAGTGCATCCTCAGACTCTTAAATGATATTCCGTTTGCAAACACATTGAAGTGGCTTTTGTACATAAGCTTGCACCACAAATCCCATATATCCCAGCTTTACATGGGTCGTGGAGAACTTCTTCATTAAACATCAATAATACAGAAAGGCCGGTGAGACATCATTTATCCACCATCTTTGGCTGGAACATGGCATCACTTGCTATCACAGACGTAACATCATTACTTAACTGTTCCAAAAGACAACTGTAGATGGCAGTAATGTTCATCTAAAGAAAACAAGAGTGCAGATAAATTCTATTTCCTGCAACGAATCTATGCAATCCCATTCACTACAAACATATGTCCACCTGATAGCTTTATTGTCTTAATTGGCGAATTTGTTGTTTCATTATCAGGGACAATAATTCCTGGCTCAAGTGCTAGAGGCGTCAGTATAGACCCTGGTTCGATCCCTGGTTTGATCCCGGGCTGTATCACAACTGGCTGTGATCGGGAGTCCATATGCCGGTGCACAATTGGCCCAGTATCGTCTGGGTTAGGGGAGGGTTTGGCTGGGGTAGGCCGTCATTGTAAATAAGAATGTGTTCTTAACTGACTTGCCTAGTTAAATAAAGGTTACATTTAAAATAAAAAAAATACTGGATGATGGTGATGAGGAAGCAGAGTGGATAAGTAGGGAAAACAGACCAAGACTTTTACTACATGACAAATTAGGATAATAGTACATAAAAAAACAAATATTCTGAATAAATTATTTTGGAATAGATATTCAATGGTATAGGCTATTGGTGTAAAAGGCTCTGGGTGTGATGAGAGAGTTCAAAGAGATGCCTGTGCTCAGAACAAGCTGTGTGACATTGAGTTGTGTGAGATTCTAAAAATGATCTCTCCAATAACATCAGTGATCAATGCTGGTTTGGTCATTGGATGGCAAAAGAACATAATTGGACTGCAATGGAATCCTAACCCATAGCATCCAGCACCTATCTATCTGTGGAGAAATAGCGACAAAGTAACACCTATAAATAGGCAGGCCCAACATCCATTGGGACAGCCTAGAGGAGGAAAAATGCTCTCATATAATCCAGCCATGGATATAATCTAACAGACTCCAAAGATAACCATCCGCCACAGTGTCCCCCTGTCTGACCCGCCTAAAGGGTGTTGAAGGGGGTGGGACGAATAAGGATCTCAGTTTGCTAACTCAACATGACGGGACCCCACTGGATTGACACCTGTTACACACCATGACCCTAAAAGGAGAGAGCTGAGCCAATCAGGGCTCAGCATAGAAGACGGCGGCCAGTCAGACAGCCAGCTCGGAGGAAGGACAGGACTGTCATTACCCTCAGCTGTTCACCAAGTTTAGGGGCTCAGCCCACATACCAGCAGCAGCCTGGTCCACTGACATATACAGTGTTCTACTGACTGGTGGACCAAAGCCTCTCATTCATCTCCTTAAGAAGGCCCAAAAATCTGTTTTTGCCACCATGCATACAAGGAAGGCCCTCATATTGCCATGGTATAAGTGTCTCATACCAGTCAGTGGATTTTATATAATGTGTCTCCTCCCTCAGACACCCATTGACTACTCCACCCAGATCAAATGTGTGTCAATAAAAATGCTGTGACACATCTGCTCAATATTTTTAGAGATAATTGTATTAAGTTCAATTTCAGTAAATGTCAGAATTGCTTTTCAGTTCTCACAAACTCTGTCCTTAAAACACCATAAATCTACATTTACAATGACCAATGCAGCTTTTTGTGTGATCTCAAAAATAATGATTATTTTAATCATGTCTTATCAAAAGTTCAGAATTCTTTGAAAATCCAAATGTAATTTCAAAATGATCTTTATTGTTGTGTAAAAAAACCATGTAAAATAAAAGCAAACCTACAGTGTACAAAACATGAAGAAAACCTGACCAGGTGAATCCAGGTGAAAGCTATGACCCCTTAATGATGTCACTTCTTAAATCCACTTCAATCAGTGTAGATGAAGGGGAGGAGACAGGTTAAAGAAGGAGTTTTAACCTTGAGACAATTGAGACATGGACTGTGTATTATTATTTGACCCTGCTGGTCATCTATGAACATTTGAACATCTTGGCCATGTTGTTATAATCTCCACCCAGCACAGCCAGAAGAGGACTGGCCACCCCTCATAGCCTGGTTCCTCTCTAGGTTTCTTCCTAGGTTCTGGCCTTTCTAGGGAGTTTTTCCTAGCCACCGTGCTTCTACACCTGCATTGCTTGCTGTTTCGGGTTTTAGGCTGGGTTTCTGTACAGCACTTTGTGACATTAGCTGATGTAAGAAGGGCTTTATAAATACATTTGATTTGTATGTGTGCCATTCAGAGGATGAATGGGAAAAACAAAAGATTGCCTTTGAACGGGGTATGGTAGTAGGTGCCAGGCGCACCAGTTTGAATGTGTCCAGAACTGCAACGCTGCTGGGTTTTTCACACTCAACAGTTTCCTGTGTGTATCAAGAATGGTCCACCACCCAAAGGACATCCAGTCAACTTGACACAACTGTGGGAAGCATCGGAATCAACATGGGCCAGCATCCTTGTGGAACGCTTTCAACACCTTGTAGAGTCCATGCCCTGACGAATTGAGTCTGTTCTGAGGGCAAAAGGGGATGCAACTCAATATTAGGAAGGTGCCCTTAATGTTTTGTCCACTCAGTGTATATGAAGTATTTTAATGAAGAAGACAATTTAAAACTGACCTAACATCATGGCCTGACATTAAGAATACCATTATAACACCCAGACATGTTTTTTTTTAACATTCCCTTTTTTCTAGAACATTCCATTTTCACTTCTCTCATTTTATTTCTAAAGCAGATCAGTCTGGCATTTTTCAGGAAGTATCTCATCATTTTGAGGAGTCTCATCCCACCTGCTCACATACATTTACTTCCAATGTTGTTTTCTTTTTTCTAGCTGCTCTTATTTGGACTTATGTGAACTCCAGGCTCCGCCCCTGATCCCCAGACCTGCTCTTATTTAAGGGGTCCTCTCACTCTCGCCCTTTGTCCCAGTGGAAGCATCAGTCTTGCAATACAACTTGGTGAGTGCATATTACTTGCATATTATTACTACTTATTTCTATGGAAAACATCCGACTTTGTCGGGACTGGGAGTCCACTTTTTGGTTATTTGAGTACATCTTGACCTGGCACTGACCAGACACAGCTGGTCTCTGGCATTGGATGTAGTTTTTTACCAGGATGAATTCTTTGTAGCTTTATTGAGGAATGAACTAGAAGTACACTTTAAACTGAAGTCACTGCTTATTGGAATGAATTGAGGGTATCGCTCCAAAATAATAAGCAACATTCAGCTATTCAGAGATTTGTGAATGATACATTACTTATCATGAGCTGATTGTGAGGAGGGTGCAGGTAATTATTGTGTAATAACTTGGTAAACAGTTACCGGTACACTGATCAATGCTGGTCTGGTCAGGTACATCTTAAAGTGTCTAATAAATGAAGCCATTATAGGGAGATGGGGTAAGGAGCCATGCTGTAAACAGAGGTGTTACAATGTGCCAACAGCTGCTCTCTGGGTTGGCTCCAACTCTCCCATGCCTGAAATAGCTCCAGATAGGAGCTGGAGGTCAATGTGGCACAATGTGTAAGCTGTGTTTGTAGCAGCCAGGGTGTGGAGCTTAAAATAGATAGCTGGTCTTGCCTGCTGTTGCCAATGATCTGGCCCTTTTTGGAGCTACCTCTATTGCCCTAAAATGTCATAAGAACCATCATGACAGCTGAGATACAGTATCGGTAGGGGCACAACTTTCACTGGGGACACATTCTGGAATTGCATTTTTGCCCCGCCCCCAGTTGTATCATTGGAACGTGATACAAAACAAACGCATCTCTGTGCTTTAGGACCATGCGGACGCCTCCAAATGGTCGGGTAGGCTGTTTGCAGTGTTCATCAGACTAAAAATATTTATTATAATTATGTCCTCCCCACTTCTAAAACCAAAGTTGCGCCCATGAGTATCAGTAACTTCACAACAAGCTTGGCTATATATATATTTTTAAAAGCATACATTGGTTAGGATTCTATAGATAGCTGCTATTTTAAATACAAGGAATTGATAAATGACTAAAATGTATTTTGAAAATGTTATCAGATGTTCTTCTTCCAAAGTGACTTACAGGAGCAATTAGGGTTAAGTGCCTTGCTCAAGGGCAAATTAAGATTTTTCACCTAGTCGGCTCAGGGATTCGAACCAGCCCAATGCTCTTAACCACTACGCTAACTGCCACCAAAATAGTTATAAAACAAGTTGTAAAAATTGCACTGCAGTAGTAAAATAAATACAACTATATTAACCATTGTATGAAAGAGAGAGCAGTATATTATCTTCCAAAAGACACAAAAATGCAGGATATTGAAAAACCTGGATTTGCATGGAGACATTTTCCATGTCAGTACAGTAATAAATTGTCTGTGAACAAAAAACAATTAGGAAAGGCCTACTTGAAATGCAATCAATGGTTAGGGGGGGGGGGGGGGTTACAGCTGTTTCCACCACTCATTCTCAACCCTATATCTCTCTGTCACCCACAGACCATACCAGTAAAGCCTAACCATGTGTGACGACGACGAGACTACCGCCCTTGTGTGTGACAATGGCTCTGGCTTGGTCAAGGCTGGATTTGCCGGAGATGACGCTCCCCGTGCTGTCTTCCCTTCCATTGTGGGAAGGCCCCGCCACCAGGTATTGTACTTAGGAAAAACTACCACGACGTAACTGGGGCTGGTATAGATTGTGTCATTGTACAGACACAGATTTTTAGGGGAGGGGTGTCAAACTGTGTCAAAAAGAGTGCAGTATGTTGCTGTGTCATCTGTCATGTAGGCTCTGATGGTTATAGTGTAATTCCTAAGCTCTCTTTTCTCTTCTCCAGGGTGTGATGGTGGGTATGGGTCAGAAGGACAGCTACGTAGGTGATGAGGCTCAGAGCAAGAGGGGTATCCTGACTCTGAAGTACCCCATCGAGCATGGCATCATCACTAACTGGGACGATATGGAGAAGGTGGGTCCTAGATTACAACATCTTGCACTGACATCAGAGTCTTGGTATGGATTTTGGCACAAGACTAGAAGTAAATACATGCAGCATAACAACATAATAAACAGAGAACTTCAACTCTCTCGTATTCTTGCAGATCTGGCACCACACCTTCTACAATGAGCTGCGTGTTGCCCCTGAGGAGCACCCCACCCTGTTGACAGAGGCTCCCCTGAACCCCAAGGCCAACCGAGAGAAGATGACCCAGGTACTTGTAACTCCTTTATTCCCCCCACTTCAAATCCAGATGATCTGTTAGAAGCAATGCTATGGTTAACCGTCAAGCAAACTTCGGAAATATATCCCTTATTCTTGTGTTATAGATCATGTTTGAGACCTTCAACGTTCCCGCTATGTATGTGGCCATCCAGGCTGTCCTGTCCTTGTACGCCTCCGGTCGTACCACAGGTCAGTATTCCATGACACTGCCTCTTATATGTATCAATATCAACCATGGGTAGTTGCTATATTACTGATACAATATGTAGTTTGCTGTCACACATTAGTGGTCAATATGACAACAGGAGACAACTCAAATCAAGTTGATGCACGTGTTACAATATGTTGAATAAGTGTGCTGTTTAGTTGTCAGAGACAGCTAGATTTATTGTGCCCTGGTTGTCGAGGACGTGTTAAACCCTGTTTAGAAGGATATGTGGCACACCTGCCATTGATGTCAGCGGCATTGTTAGTTTATGATGTGACAAATGCTTGGAATGATTCCCATATGACAGCCGGCCATTCCTCTGTCAGTCATGTCTGTCTGACTCACTAATGTGCCTTGTCTGCTCCCTATAGGCATTGTGCTGGACTCTGGTGATGGTGTGACCCACAACGTCCCCATCTATGAGGGTTATGCTCTTCCCCATGCCATCATGCGTCTGGATCTGGCTGGTCGCGATCTGACTGACTACCTGATGAAGATCCTGACAGAGCGTGGCTACTCTTTCGTGACCACCGGTAAGGATGTGTAGGAGAGCTAACTGTCAACGAGGTTATGCCTCATTTTTTAGATTATTGTAATTTCTGTGTGATTACAGCAATCTCTTGCTGTGCAGTTGTGTGAAAGTTCTTCATGTCATCCTGTAAACTTGCCCCCCTTAGCTGAGCGTGAGATTGTGCGTGACATCAAGGAGAAGCTGTGCTATGTCGCTCTGGACTTCGAGAATGAGATGGCCACTGCTGCATCCTCCTCCTCCCTGGAGAAGAGCTACGAGCTTCCCGACGGTCAGGTCATTACCATTGGTAATGAGCGTTTCCGATGCCCAGAGACCCTCTTCCAGCCTTCCTTCATTGGTGAGGCATGCTTATGCATTATACGTTATGGTTGCATTACAAAATGCTATTACAACAACAACAAAATTGTGTGTTCTGTGTCAATTAATGGACGTCTGTAATATCTTCTATCAGGTATGGAGTCCGCTGGTATCCATGAGACCGCCTACAACAGCATCATGAAGTGCGACATTGACATCCGTAAGGACCTGTATGCCAACAATGTGCTGTCTGGTGGTACCACCATGTACCCTGGTATTGCTGACCGTATGCAGAAGGAGATCACAGCGCTGGCCCCCAGCACCATGAAGATCAAGGTGGGGGACAATACCACCATATTAACCTTCTGGATGTCAACCATCAAGTTAATTGAAATGTTCAGGTATGCATATGCAGTGAGTCTACGTGAAACTAAGCAATTCTCTGTACTATGTTCATCTTCTAGATCATTGCTCCCCCTGAGCGTAAGTACTCTGTCTGGATCGGTGGCTCCATCCTGGCTTCCCTATCCACCTTCCAGGCCATGTGGATCAGCAAGCAGGAGTACGATGAGGCAGGCCCCTCCATTGTTCACAGGAAGTGCTTCTAAACAGTCAACCCCCTTCACCCATACATTTGTAATGTGTCATTTACTGTATATACATGTTGTAATAAAATTAGATCCTTGTAACAACACATTTGTTTTGACTCTTTTCTGCATTGTAGGGTGGCAGGTAGCCTAGCAGGAGAGTGTTGGGCCAGTAATTGAAAGGTTGCTGGATCGAATCCCCGAGCCAACTAGGTGAAAAATCTGTCAATATTCCCTTGAGCAAGGCACTTAACCTTCATAAATTGATCAAGAGTATCTGCTAAATGACTAAAATGTAATTATGATATAGGCCTATTAAGATGCCATACACCAACTTGTAGATCTATATTTTATTCAAATGTAAAAGCACATAGAAGTATTTAATTTAAAACGTGATAATAGCATAACATTTTTACAGTATTGTTGGTATTCATATTTTACTTGCCATTAGATATGTCTCCACATATTTCTGGCCCAGTTTCTAAACTTTACAGTAGCCTATCTTGAGTCTAGCAATCAAGCTGTTGGCTGTTTTTCAATTATTGCATAATTTGGACAGTCTACATATTTAACAATTTAGGGATATTCAATGCACAGTCAGACTGGTACAGGTACAGTAGCTGCTCAACAGGCACTTATAAAGGCATCTGCATTTCCTTTGTGTGGGTCTTGATATTTGAACCCATTCTAGCCAATCAGAGCGCAATATGTAGAAGCGCTGCCGTTTGAAAGATAAGAAAAAATATTTTAGGGAAGCGTAGTCTGCAAGCAATGTAGCTAGCTAGGACAATTAAGATTAGATAAAAACAAGACAGTAGTCATATCGTTTTCGACACATGTATTCAAGTAAATACTATAATATAGATTTAGGCATACTGTACTATAAATTAGCTAGTACAGCTAGCTAGCTATGAGAATCGTTATTGAGCTAACTTTCTAACGTTCGCTACAGCAGGCTAGCTAACTGTTAACAGTAGCGAACGTGGGCATGCTACACAATAATGATAGCGCCTAACAGGGTCGATTCTGCTGGGACTGGATAGTTGGCACAGCGGTTGTTTTTATTTGATGGTCGACCTAGCTAGTTGCAGGTTGTGTCAACGGATTTGGTTTGTCAAATTAACGTTAGATGGATTGTTTTGAATGAGAAGAAGCGCGTACGCAAAGAGTTGTTGCTGATTGAAAGGAAGGGAAGTGCGGACGTGGGATAGTTAGCTGGCCACTTTTAGCTAGCTGTTATGCGAACGTTAGAGAAGGATACGCATAGATAATCTGCTAGTTGGCTAGGTAAATTGGTAGCTGTGTTGAACATTTTAAGAAGGCACAGTGGAAGTCATTGTTAAAGTGAAAGATGAAGAGCATTGAAAGAAATGTGATGCGTCTGGCTGTTGTGCAACACCTTCGTGCTGCTTATGGGATAAAGACGAAGAATTGGAACAAAAACAAAGCTCACACCAGCTGCAAGTTGACAGTTAGCTATTCGGTAAGTCTGTTTTGTTTAGTTTGCAAGCTAAATACACACTAGAAACGTGCACAATTTTAGACTGAATTTGTCAGCTGGATAAATTCCTTGTTTGTGAACCATCCTGCCTGACTAATTTGCATCATTCGGTGCATTTTCACCAAAGTAGCCCTCATGACTCACAGTTCCATTACATGACACAAGTCATTGTATTAAGGCGTCTTCTGTAGTTAGTTTTTTTGCTACGATCCCCGACGCTCGGGTTGAACATTAACATGCATCACTTGAGGTACAGTTTTGGAAGAAAAGTGACCTTTCATATCAGCGAGAAATATATATATTAACAAGGTTACATTGATACACACCTTGTTAGTGTTCCCACACATCCATGTTACATTGCAAGTTTATGGAAAACAAGATGCAACCACCTGTGCTAATGAGCTATCTAGCATCCTCTGAACACCTGTGTAAGCGTAACGTTACAGTAACTCGGAGTGAAACAGAAGTGTAGTTTTGTTGGATGGAGGCACCCATAACTGTATGTATCTGTGCAAAACTGCTACAGTACAGTAAGTGTATCTTTTTAATTTGAAAGATTATTCCATGCTGATCAAAGATACCGCCATATGTTTCGAAAGCCATATTGCTAGTGATTTATTATTGACTCTAAAAGTTCAAACGCATCTTTCGGATTGTTGTTCATGTGAGGCAGTCGTGAGCGAGGCTACGGAACGCAAACCGGCTGCGCGCGTGCGCTATCGTGCATACATTTATTTTGTCCCCATACACCAAAGGCGATCACGACATACAGGTTAAAATATCAAAACAAACTCTGAACCAATTACATTAATTTGGGGACAGGTCGAAAAGGATTAAACATGTATGGCAATTTAGTTAGTTAGCTTGCACTTGCTAGCTAATTTGTCCTATTTAGCTAGCTTGCTGTTGCTAGCTAATTTGTCCTGGGATATAAACATTGAGTTGTTATTTTACCTGAAATGCACAAGGTCTTCTATTCCGACAATTAATCCACACATAAAACGGCCAACCGAATCGTTTTTAGTCATCTCTCCTCCTTCCAGGCTTTTTCACCTTTGAACTTATATGGTGATTGGCATCTACACTTTTACCACTACAACCGGCAAAACATTTCGTCTTTCAATCACCCACGTGGGTATAACCAATGAGGAGATGGCACGTGGGTACCTGCTTCTATAAACCAATGAGGAGATGGGAGAGGCAGGACTTTCAGCGAGATCTGCGTCAGAAATAGAAAGGACTTCTATTTTAGCCCTTGGCGACGCAGACGTTGGTGTGCGCGAGCAGTGCAATAATTGAATAACATGGATTTCTAAATTTATTTTGCGATGCTCGAGCAAGCGAAGTGTCCGGACTGGTCAGCATATAATGATGGCTGAGAACTGTAGGAAGAAGGCAGAATTCTGCCTGGAATTGTCAAGAGCTAACTTTCACCCAGCCCCATTTGTTAAGCCTATCATTGTAATTCACTTTCATTGTTGATTAATGTTAGTCTGTCTGCCAACCCAAGATGTACTCTTACTGGGTGTAATGTTCAGAGGTAGACTGACTCTGGCAGCCAAATACTCAATCTAAACGTGAATCGAATAAATGTTGTATTCGGTGCACGTGACAAACGTAGATTGGATTTGATTCTCAGTGTAATAGGTTTCTAGAAACATAAAGCACTTTACTTTCATATCATGGCTGCGTGCGAACACCAACCCTATAAAGGTGTCTATCAATTTAACCTTTTGGGAAATTATTTCTCTCTGATATGAACGATAAGGTCCTTATGCTTCCAAATCCGTACCGCAAGCGATGCATGTTTATGTTCAACCCGAGTGTCAGGGATCTTAAGAATAGGACCCCGTAAAGAATATGTCTTTGTCCAATGGCACATAATGACTTATGTGTAATGTAATGGAACTACATGTCGTGATCAAGGGCTAGTCTGTCAGCCAGAACTGAGTTGGAGGTTCACTCCCCAACAAGTAATGCTGTTAAGGGGTGGACTAGCCATAGCTATCTAAGATGTATGTATTTAGCTAGCTAAGTCAATTGTTCCTTGTCTTAAATGTGAGTCAAAAAAATGACAATAGAAGACACATTTGGGTCAGTCTGCCCCCTGTTATGACAAATTCCTAAAGAGGCATACATAATAGCACAGACTGTTTTATTGAGCTTGGTGATGAGAGAGTGGCTCAAGGAATGCTTGCCTTTGGCAGGTAGACTAATTTGATTTAAGGCAATTGGTTTTGTCCATTTAACTCATACATTCTCTCAAATGTACTGGCAAGAAATCTATTAAATAAATGGCACAGGGCTGTGGTAGGATATAGGCTGTTGTTTTTCAAAAGCACATTGAAGCACTTGTTTTCTAGTCTCTCCCTCTAAAATACTTAAGAGAACTGTTTGGCACTTGGCAGGCACAACATACAGATAGTCTGTATTTGATCAGGTGATGAGTTATAAACTACCGCCTTGGGCAATGGAATGCGTAACCGTTCTAAACCAGTTGTCATTGCCTTCTGCTGAGTAGGGACGATTCACATGTAAAGACTTGAGTGCCCTTTCACAGATATTTCTGTGGTGTGGTTTGATTGATGGGGTACCAAATCGAAGTTTATTAGTGAGTTAGGCCTATATAGGAGGATTAAACCAGTGGCCGTGCAAAGCCTTCCTTATTGAAATCAAACATGAAGTGGAAATAATGACATTTGTTTTTCCAGGTGAAAGTGTTTGGTGTACCGCTGGAGAGCCTTCCGCAGTACAATGTGGAGAATGGCAGTGTACCATGGTAAGATAAACACCTGTCTTAGCTAGAACTTCTACTTCTTTTTAACTCAATATTTTATTTGTGTGTATTAGTCCAATTATTTGTCCTTTTCATGGTCTGTTTCTCCCACCCCCTTGCTTTCCCAGCTTTCTCATGGATGCGTGCACAAGTCTGCTGGAGCATGTGGATACAGAGGGTTTGTTCAGAAAGTCTGGTTCCATTGTCCGCCTGAAAGCACTCAGGGTGAGTGATGGCTGGAGGTTGACCCTGCTGCAGTTGACCTTGATATGAATAGGGAGGCCCTGGCTGCTGGGATAGTTAAACACAGGGCATCATTGTTTGTTTTTGTCTGGGTAGGCGAAGTTGGATAAGGGTGAGGAGTGCCTGTCCACTGCCCTGCCGTGTGATGTTGCTGGCCTGGTCAAGCAGTTCTTCAGGGAGCTACCAGATCCTGTTCTGCCCACAGAGCTGCATGATGCCTTCCTCAAGGCCCAGCAGCTGCCCACAGAGGAGGAGAGGACCTCTGCCACCCTGCTGCTGTCCTGTGTACTGCCTGACAGAAACATGAGCATCCTACATTACTTCTTCGCCTTCCTCCACAAAGTCTCTCAGAGGTACAATTTCACAAGTTTGTCTCGTAATTAAATAGTATATCTGTACCATTTTGGACTGGGGCAATCATTCTTTCCCACCCTGGTTTTGCTTTGTCTCAGAAGTGGTGTGAATAAGATGGACAGCAGTAACCTGTCTGTGATCCTGGCTCCCAACCTCCTGCATGCTGGAGACGGGGCAGACAAGATGAACGCCAGCACAGAGAAACGCCTCAAGCAACAGGCAGCCGTGGTCCATTGTCTTATAGAACATGCTCTGGATTTCGGTAACAGTTCAAGCTTTGTTATTGTAGTGTCATTAATCAACTGGGGATTAAATGTGATAGTTAAAAGTAAATGTATATAGCTCACAGTTTCTAAATGTGTCTCTGTGGTAGGTGTGGTACCTCAGTTCATCATGGAGAAGATTCCAGCCATGCTGGGCTGCGAGGCTGCTGTTCTCTCCCCTACTCTAGATGGATTAGAGGAGTTAGACACAAACTCTGGGACCAAGAGGAGACACAGGCGCAGTTTAGGAGGTCAGATACACTGGAAAAACTGGGCAGGACATTGCCTGATGTAGAATAAATGTATTCTGTATAGCATTTGGTCATTGAAATTATCCAGTGCTGTAGGCTTATCGCTTTCTCAGTAAAGCTCTATTGAATTTCCAAATCTAGAATGTTTTATCTCGCATTTCAGATATGGTCAATGGAGCTCGGAATAAGTTAAAAACAAATAGAACACCCACAAATACTCCCCAGTCGGACGGATATGGTAGGTATTTATTCAGGTTAGGTCACGCCTCCTGCCGTCAAATGAGAGCATACCCCCGTAGCTCTAACACATATTCATCTCATCCAGTTTACAACAAGGAATCAGCTGCTTGACTTTCACAGAAATGAAGAAACTCTTAATTTCAATTTGATCAGAGATTGTTTTCATTTGCTCATATGTAGTGAATGAGTAGCAACACTGTCTTGTTAGCATTTTTTTCCTATTACGTTAAATGATTTGATGCTTGCCCAAATTGTCTTGCCTACTCTTTGCCTGTGTGCTTGTCCATTGGCTTTAATATTCTCCCATCAATGCAAATCCAGAATTATTTCAGTTGACTCTGTTCTGAATAATTTTCATTGGGTAACTTGGGGAACATGAACCTAAATTCACTCATGATTTTTCCCAGTTTTTTCTTCAACTCCTGTGATAATTACTCCCAACTCCAAGAGAAAACTTCCTTTGGAATCTGGTCAAAGTTATGGCTCCAGCAAGAAACGGAGATCCATCAAAAAGAACCTTGTTTTAGAGTTACTACCTAATGCTCTGTTTGGTGGAAGCTCTACTCCTGTACCAGGTAACACGGCCCTATATAATCAAAATGGGTGACGTAAAAAATTTTTAATAAAAAGACTAAAAGGAGTGTGCTGAGTGTTCCCTTTCGTTCCTGTTGTTCAGGATACATGGACCCCAGTGCTTCGGAATCCCTGAACTCCTCCCAGAATGCATTGTCCTCAATTGGGAGGTCCAACAGGCATTGTGCCAGCTCCACAAGGAGAAAGAGCAAACGACTGAGTCACCGGCATGTTGTCAACAGGTACATACATGCATGTGGTTTATCAAAGGCTATTTCCCAATCCTATGTGGTAATGACGATGCATCCTGTTCCTGTATTCAAACTGATAACGATCTGAAACGCACTAACCTTCTTGAATATTTGTATGTAATTATGTATAATATGTCTAACTTGACAATGGTTGAAACGGTATGCTCACATGTTCTTGTCTGTTTTTCAGAGTGGAGTCGGGGAAAGCTGGTTGCTTCTCTCCCAAGGTCACCAAGAAAGAAAACGTTTGTAAGTCCCTGCGCCTGCGCTTCAGCCTGGGCAAGAACAGCAGAGACCCTGTAAGTTTAGATACCCATGTATGACCTCACACTGATTATCTGGTACTCAAATTGAAGGGAAAGACTGCTCTCAATCCCAGCCTTGTTGACCCCTGTTAGCCTATTGACTTTAATTGTACTAATCAAATATAAATAATGAACAGTTATGCATTAGGGTGCAATTGTAAGGTACAATTTAGCACGGAAGCACTTATTTCTAATATTTTTAGGTTGTATTTTTAGCTTTAATCTTTGGATTAACTACTTACATGTTGTCTGTCGATTTATGGCAGTTTTAGCGTATTCATGTTTACTTTCAATAATGCATGGTGGGTTAATAAATTGAACGGAGCCCATTTTAAGAGATTATTATGAATTTTTCCTATAAGTCAAACATTATTATTTTCATGACGAGAATACCGTTATTTCTGCATGACTGTTCTGTAACATTTGATGGAATGTTTATACTGATTAACTAGTGAACCAAGATGTTTATACTCTCAATTCTAGGATATTAAATATTATTTTTGATTTTTGAAATCTTAACATTTTAAGACTTTTAAAACATTTAATATATTAACCAAATATTATATTTACATAAATGGAACTGTAACCTGGTTTAGGTACGACAGTAATTTTATAGTGCGTCATAATGATGTATATTTGCAATTTAATAAAACATTGACCAAAGCATTTCTTCAGAGTAACTTTTTACCATACTCCAAAGACCCTTAAATTCCAATCCATCAGTCATACATCTAAACAACGTTCTAGTGCATGGCTACATCTAGATGCTTCCATCCCAACAATGTCATTTCTCATTCCATGCTGGCGATTCAGAAAGAGGGTTCAGAGTCCATTGGTTGGCGACTTGCCACTCAAGAGTGCACCACCAGTTTTCGTTTCACCAAAGATGCCGAATTTAGCCCGACTGTATTGCGAAACAAGAGCTCGTCGAATGGTGAGTCCATATTTTAAAAACTAACATTATTCTAAATGTACTTTCATAATTAATGTGCTAAGAGTTAAAGTAATGCATGAAATGGATCAGTGTTTGTGTTATACGTTGTCCCTTGAGGGAAGCGCTGTCTGCTACTGCCCACTGTACTCCACAGGCTCCAAGTTCTACAGTAAGTCAGAGGACAACCTGCTGACCTCCCAGTGTGATGACGGCAGTGCCCTCCGGACGTCCTGGAGCGGGGAGACCCCTGACGGGGGTCTTGTCTTGGGCGGGGGCTCCTTCACCGACACACCCATGAACATGTGCCTGAACAACAACTACTACTCTGAGCCTGCCATCGTGGTGGCCAAGCCCCCCATGGTGGCCAGCTTCCCCAAGAAGCTGTGCTGTGGCTCCAGCGCTGAGAGCCTGGAGAGTCAGGGCTCGTTCAGCCAGTCCCAGACCGGGCCCACCTTACTCAAGATCAAAAAAGCCTTCACTGAGTCAGGCAGTGACCTACAGGCAGTCCTGAGAAACCACAGTGCCCCCTCAGGAGAGGACAAGGCATCACAGCCTGAGAACACTGAAACAGATGCAACTTCTGAATCTGAATCTTCAACACTCAAAGGTGCATCACCAAACAAAGAGAGTTCTAGCATGCCAACACCTCACAGGTGTCTGGCTGATGACCAGAACATCACATTTGGTCAGATCAAGTTTGTTCCTCTGTCTCCCTTGTCTATAGACAGCACCCTGTTTAAAGTGGGAGGGAGTGGCAGTCTGTCAGAGAAGGCCTGTGACCGGTCGCTGTGTGCTGGTGACAGCGGTGACAGATCTGTGGAGGGAGAGGCAAAGACTGTGGCTGACCAGGTGAACTGCAGTAGGCTGATCGATGCCCTGGACATCCAGAGCCCTGCTCACTTCACACGTAGCATGGCCGCTGGGGTCCAGACCACTCCATACAGAGCCTCAGGGCTGGAGTACTTTCAGGAGCTTAACACCCCTCTACCCCCCATGGGTACAGTATCTGTAATGGTAGATGATGATGTGGCTGTGGCATCCCCAGAGCCCAGTACCCATCCCTGGAGGCAGGAGCATCAGCAGGTGGAGCTGCCTTCCCCAGGCACCCTGGAGACCCGCAGGGTAAGGGTGGCAGACCACATCCAGCGCTTCAACAAGCTCGTCCTATATTCACCTAAATCACAGGCCAAAGCAGTCAGGTCCCCTCTCAAGTTCCAGCGTACCCCCGTGCGCCAGTCTGTCCGCAGGATCAACTCTCTGCTGGTGGACAGGAGGCCTGTAGTGTTTGGGAACACCTCCAGCCGAGCCCAGGACACCCCCACCCCTGTGGGGAAGGCTGTCAGCCTGGAGAGTGGCCTGTCTGCTGGGGCTCTGCTCCTGCCTTACCAGTGCCAGGCAGACAACAAGGGAGGACTCACAAATGACAAGGGCTGCTCCACAAAAACCCGCCCTCCTCCTGTCCCACCCAAGAAGACAGCCAGCATCATCCGCAAGCCCAGGAATTGCGCTCTAGGAGACGTGACCAACAAGGTACAACCTAAGGCCAAAGGTGACACACCCATTAAGAACAGCCCAGGAGGTGAAGGTCAGAAGTCTGTGGTGCAGCAGGTGGCTGAGAAGGATGTGTGTTGCTACAGAGGCTCCCCCAGGAAACCCCTCAACGATGGCAGACTGCTGTCAGCCACCAAGCCCATAGACCTCTAGTCTGGTAGAACTGCTCCTTTTACTATGCAGGTCTCCCTATCTGGACATAGACCGTCACTGTATGACTCCAAAACATTCCCCTCTATGTTTTCAGGGTTTAATTTATTTTAATTTCTAGATGCTGTTCTCCGTGAGTTGTGTTTGGGGTGACTGATCTGATGTATGGCACCTTTTTTTACTCTATTGTTGGTAAAAGTGGAGTTTTGCAAATGCATATCAGTGTAATGGAATGAGTTTGTTTGGTAGTCTGTTCGACTAGTGTGAAAGCCAAATGTTCAACGGTTGGGTGTATGGCTGGAAGTTTCCAGATTTCATATTTGCTTTTACTTATCTTTTCATTGAGTTTGTCATTTGGTAAAGGTCTACAAAGCAAACTATTTCCCCTAAAAAACATTTCATGTATTTTCTTTAAAAAATATATATTTTGCATTGGATTAAACATGTGAACCGATCAAGGCACCTTTTGGGCAGATTTATTGATAAAACCTTTCAAGCGGTATTGATTTAATTCACCTCTGCAGTTACAGTCCTAGTATTTCCAATCTCTTCAGAAGTAGTGCATTACCATGTGAATTTTTGTTAAATAGAAAAATAAATCAAAACACTCAGAACACTTGTTTTTTTTAGTTGGGAATAATTCATAATACTGTGTGCATTTGTCTGCACTAATGCTGCAATAGGACATTTTATTATAATTTAGGGAAACAACACCTCGACATCACTACTGGTCCTTAGAGCTTCGTTCCACAAGGGGGTGTACTATAGTCACTTGTTTGGGCAGCTGCAATGTAGCATGGGTACTGTATGTAATTTGTCACTACTCAGGGGCAAAACTTGACTATAGGACCTAGGACTTCAGACTGACAAAAAAAATCTTCCCATTTACGTTGTATCAAATCAAGAAAATAGCATCGCTTAATACGCCCGACATATCTTCTGTAGTCTGACCGTTCTAGTCAAGGAAGAGCAATGCTTTTTGATGCCATTATGAATTAATCAAACAGGCCTGGCCGTGCTTCGGGCTGCCGCGCACACAGAGACAACTGGCATTGACACGTGTGACACACAGCATAAAATAATGCGACCAGAAAAACAAAAAAAACTGTTTACACAACCTGTGGTAGCCTAACACCACTATCACACCATCACCAATAGCGACAACAACAGTGTCACATCAAAGGTGACAGGCTTGTGGTGCTGAAACGACAGCGACCTTAATACCTGTGCACTCCATGGCGCTGAAGGAGAGACTGTTTTGGTCAAATACATAGACACGGCTGGTATGGTGACTGCAGTCACACACAGCATCAAATAATGTTAAAGAATATGCAGCCCATTTACTCCCCATGAAATCATAACAATAAGATTGCATTGCAAATATATTTTTAGAACGTTCTTCCCCCTAATCGGTGATCTAAAGTTTAAATGCAACAATGTTTCACGATCATTATTTTCAGAAAGATTGCTAACAGCAAGTGAGCCGCAACAACAAAAAATTGCCACTCACCAGGTGATGATTTGTAAACTAAGTTTGAAAGTTTATCTTGAAAAGGGTGATGCTAACAAATTAGCAACATCCACTTTGAAGTTGATAATATCCACTGCAGCTGCTGTTGCCATTGTCACACTACTACAACACAAGCTAGCTAACACTGATCACATTTACATGCACACCAATATCCCATTATTATTCAGGATACTGAAATATTCTGTTATTGAGTAGATGCATATAAACACCATACATATCCTGTTTACAATAACCCGAAAAAGCTTGTATCCAGGTTATGAGAAACCCAGATAAGATGCCTGGGATATGCTGATCTTAAAGGGGATACAGTGCCATGTAAACATTTTATCCCGTTTACTGTTTTTGTTTGCGCAGGCTCAGTTTCGCATATCATGGGTGTTGTGTGATGTTTTCATCTGATGTTCAAACAAATCACTTCAAAAAGTAAGCTACCTGTGCATTTCGATCCACTATAATTCCATAATTTATTTGACAGATACTCTGTACTGGACTGTATAACCTACTGGCTACTTTCACCCCTAATTTAGACAAGTTTCTGCTTATAATTTCTGACATTTGGTAGGCCATATTATAATTTTTTACATTTGGGAGGCCATTTGTTTATCAGCTATAGTTAGATACATGCAGCTTCTCTTCTGTCATAACGTGTTGCCCCAGAAGACTAAATAAAGTAGTGCTCACCAGAATGTCTTACATTGGTAGAATGAATGCATTAGTAATCCATACTTAACAAAAATATAAACACAACAGTTTCAACGATTTTACTGAGTTACAGTTCATAAATTCATTAGGCACTAATCTATGAATTTCACATGACTGGTCAGGGGCACAGCCATGGGTGGGCCTGGCAGGGCATAGGCCTACCCACTTGGGAGCCAGGCCCAGCCAATCAGAGTGAGTCAGTGTCCATATTTTTGTTACCGGGACACAAACTCTGGCCCAGCGACTGTCAAGCCAACACATTAACCGGGGTAACGGTTAAGGTAGTGGCTTGACAGGTTCGAACCTCTTTAGTGTAACGGTTAAGGTAGTGGTTTGACAGGTTCGAACCTCTTTAGTGTAACGGTTAAGGTGTTGGCTTGACAGTTGCATTTGCGTGTGGATCATTTTTAAAATGGGTTTAATAGTAAATAGGTATTTTTTTATTGTAAAAATGTATTCTCGTTTATTGTGCCATGAACACAACCAGTCATGATGTTTGCATCTGATTGTCAAACAAATCACTTCAGAAAGTAGGTTACCTTCGCACGTTCTTCCAAAATTATTCCAGCATCCGAACAGGGCACTGTACACTCGCCAACTTTCCTTCAATTCACAAGTGGCTGAAACTACAGCATCTCACCGGAGAAAGCATCCATACTCTTTTTGGCCAGACAGTGTCAGATACCTGGGCTACACACAGATGACGATGGCAGTATTATCAGCATCACCTGTCTTTTTACTAAAGAAATGTATATTTTATCCCCCTAGAGCCCTCAAACTCAACTCTAGACCTTGAAGCCAATTCCACTTATTTTTTCATTGTTCCCACTAATCAGGGACTGATTTAGACCTGGGACATAAGGTGGGTGCAATTAATTATTAGGTAGAACAGAAAACCAGCAGGCTCTGGACCTCATAGGGTAAGAGTTGAATACCAGTGCCCATAGCAATGGGAAATAGTTTGAGGGTGGGGGGGCTGAGAATTACCCGCTCTACAGGTGGCTATATCGGTATACTAATACAGGACTATTAAAGGCCCAGTGCACTACTTTTGGGAGAAAAAAATCTTGAGATATTTTTTAATTATTCTTTTTCAGGGGGGGCTGCAGCACCCCTACTTCCCGCGGCTATGCCCCTGCCCTAGACTCTTAAGGGCTGGGTTTCTACTAAGGTAGCCTCATCGAGAACCAGACTTCCCTAATACAGTAAGCCTGGGGAAGTTCATGGCAGAAAAATTGAGAAATAGTGTTGGAGACCCGGTGTAAATCAGTGACGCCTCGCTACACTTGAAACCAATCAAATGCCTTGCTTGGGCGGAGCTCCAATAGTGCTCACTAGATTCGTGTTGTAGATGCTACAGTGTGATGATTATTTTTGTAGTTTATAACTATATTTCCATCCACAGTTTTTATGCAGGTAAAGTCATATCGTATAAACAGGACGTTTCGGTGTAATTTTATAAATGCCAACAGATCATTTGTTTGTTCGACATAGTGGGATCTTTTTGTGTGTCTGTAAAATGTATTATGTGGGAAATGGTGGTGGAAACGCCTTTATGCACAAATATTGATATAATAACCATCATATAGTTCTCCCACTACGACTCGGGAAACCATGCAGTTTATTAGGCTACAGATGAAATAAGTTATGATGAAATTCACAGGGTGGTGAAAGTGCACTGTGATGAGCTTGATGCTGCTTTCCAATAAATATCGAGTGTCTTATTCTGGTGACGTGATCGATGCTTGACTCGTTTGACAAATATAAATATTCTTGCTCTTATCCATAATAATCTCATCATCACCAACCCGCACAGCCTACCCGCTAGTGCGCGGGCCACCACGATGGCAGGCTCAGAGTAGTAGTTGTTGTTCCTAACTGTATCTGCAAGAAGTTGGCTAGAGCCCAGGTGCCCGGACCAGAGTACAGATATTTGCTATACAAAACTATCCGTAGAGTTGAAAATGCAATGGAAACACATTGCATTTTAGATTTTGTTTCGGTACATGAAAACTTAAGCAAAAAAAGTACATTTTGTGTATAATGTCATCACGCACTGATTTTTATCCGCAACGAGTCCATTTGGTGGAAACATTGGTATTCCAGAATATTTGCATGAAAATCTGTTGCCAATTGGATGAAATGCGAGCTAGTGTTGAGGAAGGTTGGTAAGTTGCCGATTTTAAAACCCCGTCAAAATATGTTGATGTCGATTTTGTGTAATAAACACAATTAGGTTTCTCCTCCAGGTTTTCGTCCATTTTCTGCAATGTTGCAAACTAGCATATGGAATAACTCTGCAAAATGTGTCCTTCCCGGTCGGAAAACAGTGATGAACATAACACGTTCCACCAACGAGCATGTGGGGGGAGGTTTCTAGAAATGTAACATCCAATCAGATTCTTGCTGCTTGAAGTCAGCGGACCATTCAAACCATGTTTGCAATACAAAATTCTCCAGAACTGCAAGAGAGGCATGAAGCGACGTGGTTTGGAGGTATGACTACTACTAAGCTAACATATGGAATTGATTTAAGATGGTCATATCAAGGATAATTTAGCTATTTGATTAGGACTTTTAGGACCCCTGTAGGTTAAAATAAATACAGTGCATTCGTAAAGTATTCAGACCCCTTGACTTTTTCCACATTTTTCTACATTACAGCCTTATTCTAAAATAGATTAAATATGTTTTTTCCCTCATCAATCTACACACAATACCCCAAAACAGTTTTTTTTTTTAATGTTGCAAATTAAATTAAATATCAAACATCAATATCAATTTACATAAGTATTCAGCCCCTTTACTCAGTATGTTGTTGAAGCAGTGATTACAGCCGCAATTATTCTTGGGTACGACGCTACAAGCTTGACACACCTGGATTTGGGGAGTTTCTCCCATTCTTCTCTGCAGGTCATCTCAAGCTCTGTCAGGTTGGATGGGGAGCGTCGCTGTCCTGTTGGAAGGTGAACCTTTGCCTCAGTCTGAGGTCCTGAGCGCTCTAGAGCAGGTTTTCATCAAGTATCTCTCTGTACTTTGCTCTGTTCATCTTTGCATCGATCCTGACTAGTCTCCCAGTCCCTGCCGCTGAAATACATCCCCACAGAATAATGCTACCACCACCATGCTTCACTGTAGGGATGGTGCCAGGTTTCCTCCAGACGTGACGCTTGGCATTCAGGCCAAAGAGTTCAATCTTGGTTTCATCGAACCAGAGAATATTGTTTCTCATGGTGTGAGAGTACTTTAGGTGCCTTTTGGCAAACTCCAAGCGGGCTGTCATGTGACTTTTACTGAGGAGTGGCTTCCGTCTGCCCACTCTACAATAAAGGCTTGATTGGTGGAGTGCTGCAGCGATTGTTGTCCTTCTGGAAGGTTCTCCCATCTCCATAGAGGAACTCTGGAGCTCTGTCAGAGTGACCATCGGGTTCTTGGACACCTCCCTGACCAAGGCCCTTCTCCACCGATTTCTCAGTTTGGCCTGGCGGCTAGCTCTAAGAAGGGTCTTGGTGGTTCCAAACCTCAACCTGTGACACTGTGTTCTTGGGGAACTTTACTTAAATAGACAGGTGTGTGCCTTTCCAAATCATATCCAATCAATTGAATTTACCACAGGTGGACTCCAATCAAGTTGTAGAAACATCTCAAGGATGATCAATGGAAACAGGATGCACCTGAGCTCAATTTCGAGTGTCATAGCAAATGGTCTGAATACTTATGTAAATAAGGTATTTCTGTTTTTATAAATTTGCAAACATTTCTAAAAACCTGTTTTCACTTCGTCATTATGGGGCATTGTGTGTAGATTGAGGATTTTTTATTTAATCAATTTTAGAAAAAGGCTAACGTAAGAACATTTTGAAAAAGTCAAAGGGTCTGAATACTTTCCGAATGCACTGTATACATATTTTTTTTAATTATTTGATTAAATATTGAATTTGCACTTACTGCTATTAGCCCATAGAAATGCATTCAATAACATGTAAAAACGGTCAAAATTGTAGTCAAAAGGGAGTCTTTTTTTAAGTGTCTGTCCTATATCTGAGAGATGTAAGAAAGCTTAGGAAAAACAAAAACACATTTTTACCATGGAATTACCTCTATACCTTTAACATGGAAATGCCCTAATAACTTCAATACATTTTTCCACCCAGTACCGGCTTACCTTCAGAGGAGTTGCTTGTGGAGGTCGTAGAGCAAAACGGAGAACGCCATCATGAGAGCCTCATCTTTCCCTAGAGGGGTCAAATTAATTTGTAGGCCAAACAGACGTTTTTTGAGAAGACCGATCTTCGAAATGTCTCCTGGTCTGACAAGCACAGCTGTAGCTCTGCCACCTTCCACAGATGCAGTGGATTGAGATGCAGCCCATGCAAAAAAACACATTTTTTATGTATTTATTATACCTTGAGCTGAGAAATAATTGTAATGTTTTTTGTTTAACATTTCTTTATGCCCAGCTCATGAGGCCCCTTGATGATGTGAGGCCTGAGGCAATTGCCTCTTCTGCCTGATGGTAAGTCCGACAGTGTGCGCAGATACTGTGTTTGACTGTGTGAGAGTGAAGTCTTGCATCTCGCACATCTCAATGGGTGTGTTCCAGCGGTAAGCCTAACGAAGCCGACTGTAGACGAAAGTCGGTGGAGGTGCATCTGCAACAGCCGAAAGTCGCACACTGTAGTGGATTTCCAACAGCAAGGCTCAGATCCACATGGCAGTATCAACATATCTGCTATTGTTTGTTTAAAAAAAGTTTTTCTGTATAAATGTCGAAATAAACTTCTATACCCCCATATCACGCACTCACTGAAAACATAATGTGTGGTCAATGGTGGAAAAAGTACTCAATTGTCAAAAATGACTCAAGCAAAAGTCACCAAGTAAAATACTACTTGATTAAATGTCTAAAAGTATCTGGTTTTAAATGTACTTATGTACAGTGGTGGAAAAAGAACTCAATCATCATACTTGAGTAAAAGAAAATGCTATACATCAAATTTCTTATATTAAGTAAACCAGATGGCACCATTTTTTTTACATATATATGGACAGACGGGGGCATACTCCAACACGCAGACATCATTTACAAAGCAGTTTTTGTGTTTAGTGAGTCTGCCAGATCAGAGGCAGTGCTTGAATTGGACCATATTGCTGTCCTGCCTGAGTATTCGAAATGTAAGGTGTACTTTCGGGTGTCGGAAAATGTATGGGAGTAAAAGTACATATTTTCTTTAGGAATGTAGTGGAGTAAAAGTTGTCAAAAATATAAATAGTAAAGTATAGGTACCCCAAAAACCTGTGTCAAACAAACACACCCTAATGATTGGTTGACATATAGTGCCTCCCACAATGAAGGTGATGGCTGCATGGTGCAGTTGGTGAGAAGCAACTGCAGCGACTTTAAGGCAACTTCATCACATGATTTTTGTCAAGTTCATGCAGTCCACATGTAGTCGCAAGTCGAACAATTCTTATACCCATAATGCAGAACACTTTGACAAAAGTGATCTGTGATCCACTTGAGCTCGCCTAATATATGCTGTGCCGCTGGTGGCAATTGCCTGTCCAAGAGGATCAAAACCGTAATGTATCATGGGTAAATTGTGACTGACTGAATGATCTACAAATAATAATGCACTCTTAGAAAAAAAGGTTCTGGATAGAACCAAAAAGGGTTATATTGCTTGCTTCATATATGGTACCATGAAAGGTTCTATATAGAACCCCTTTGTAGGGTTCTTTGATCAGAAACCCAGGGGTTATTCTTCACTGAACCAAAATTGGTTCCAAGTAGGGTTATATATGGAATCAATTTCGGTTCTATATAGAACCTTTAGGGGTGCCATTTATGAAGCAAGCATATAACCCTTTTAGGTTCGATGCAGAACCTTTTTTTATAAGAGTGTGAGTAGTTTATGATGCAAAGTTCTTTGTAGATCAGTCAGTCTGCAGTGGCCGGCACTGTCGGATGCAATGTGGAACACGCCCAGTGTCATTTCGCGAGTCTTAAATTGCCCCTAATTTACCCTTCTTCTTTTTTTACTTCGTAGAGGATCAGTTTGAGCAAAGTAAGGTGTAGAATCACTAATCTACAAATAGTATTACCTGCCAAATAATAGGTTTTGTGCAATTTAGATTCGTATAACTACTTAGCCTCCTCTGACTAATTAGACGACCCCCCACCAAACACTCACGCACAACCAGAGATTGATTGATTGATTGATTGGAAGCAACTTGTAATTTAAAGAACATTTCCTAGGATTTTCTACCAGAAAACCTAGTGGATAATACTGGAAGTACACGTCAAATACATTAACCCACCAAAACAACTGGCCCTAGTTATCCTATTAAACATAGAGGTTTGTAGACTGTCGTGTTTTATTTGAGACAATGGAAGTAATATAAGCCTGATGTAGGCTATCTAATTATTTATGTATAATAAGATTAGCTGTAGGCTATCAAGCCACAATGGAGTGTTCAATCTGTTCAAATAATAATTGGACACAATGCATCCTGACGAGGTCTGTCAACTAATTGAATTGATTCAGCAATAGGATTAATATCCCATTGCTGGCACCTCAATTAATTCCCTTCATATCACACTCATCGCACTACTGTGCACAACCGTAGACGTGTTCTGCATGTATTTTTATTTGAAAGCCCGTTATATTATGGCTTCGCATTGTGTTGCTGCGAGGATTGGCCGCCAACCATGTGTTGCGCAGATGGGGAGTAGCCCAGTATGCCTACAAATAATGCAGGACTCTGACGAGCAACAGCGTGGAGAGACTCAGGATGTACTGTTATAACTGCAAACATGGCCAGGTCACCTAATCCAAACTTTTCAGAACTCAATATAGCCTATGCAGACGGTCAGGCGGCTGGGGATGTGATAGGTTACCTCTGGAAAAACACCTGACTACCGAATATGAGGAAGCCTAAGTACGCATAGCCTAAGGTGTAGAATACTGTGACTGGTTTATCCGACAGAGAAATGAATTTGTTTTATATTTGTTTTGTGTTTTGTATTTGAAGATATATAGCAGGTCATTAGTTTATTTGCCAAGGTGAAATAACATAGGCTTATAGTTCGTTCGTTGTCCTAAAAAAACATGTAGGCTAATTTATATGCTAGGCCTATTGAAGCCTAAACACACTTGTGATAGGCTATCACTTTTGCTTGAACAGAACACATATTTTACGCACTGTCTTTAGCATATAACCAGAAAAGTAGCGATGCTTCAAATAGTTTTGAGATTGTATCAATTGCAGAACTCCTTCTGTTTGTAAAACGGTCTTAAAAACACTTAAGAAGTGTGAATTGATGGGAATTAACTGAAGTGAGACAGAGGAGCCCAGGCGGAAATGTCAAGAATGGAATTGGACTTGTCTTGAGGGGCTTATGTTTTAATTTCTAAATAACAAAAGTGTTTTTGGCTGTTACCCTAAATATATTCTCAAACGTCATGCTAATTTCTCAACATTTCATCCCGGCACAAATGTGTCCATAACAGTTTCCAACCAATTACGCACTAACTAAGAACTCTTTATTTTATTTATTTTTTTAATGAGAAAATTGGACCACTTTATTTTCTGTTAAACATAAGTCTAATTTAAATAAATCGTTATTAGCCTACTCAATTTGGCGCAACAGGTGATATAAAGACTTGGTCCAGAACATATTTTCTCTTAATTTAATATGGCTTATTCGTTTCCCAATCGTAAATATTAGTAGGCCTAATTTCTAACAATTTGTATCTTTGGTGAAGTAATGCATCCAAGTAAAAAAATACTTTTTAAAAATGTTATTCTACAAATCGAAAACAGCTCACTAAAATTGTAATTTCAGAATAAATAACACAATCAAAAACATAGCCTATAATAATACCTAGGCATTAGGGAAATTCTAAATAATTCAATAAATAAATGCATTCTATTGAAAACGTAATTAAAATACAATTAGGCCCTACGTGTTGTGGAACTATGCCTATGATATTAAACGTAATGATTTGATTAAATCTACCATTTACATTTGTAGGCAACGTCACACAAATAGCCTATATTGCCATTATAAATTGAACCAAAAAATGGTAACTTGTAATTCCGTTCGGCCACATGCATTGTTATTTGTGGTAACAGTTTCTTATACAGTCCTGTCACTTGGCACTGTTTCAATTGGCATTCACAAACGTAATTATCCGGGACCATTATGTAAAGATCATTAGCATGCATTTTATATAATGTAAAAAGCAGACTGTAAAATAAACCATTACTGGCCCCTCTCCCCCTCTCTGTTAAACTAGCCTATAGACAATTAGAGATAAAACAATTAACATGCAGTTGAACCAAATAGGCTATACCTGCTTTATATTTATGACATGCATAACATTCCCAAATGTGTGTCCAGTATAGTACTGAAGTCTGCATGGTTTCCATGAAATTCGTGCCAAAATTATCCTACTCGCCCTCCCCCATGGTATTCTTAAAGTGGGTTCGAGGAAGTGTTGAGGGGGCGGATAGTTTTGATTTCCTTGCATCGTGCTTAGCCAATAATGTGGAAGGATCTGTTGTGCACATCTCAGCTGACAGACATTTAAAAAGGAGACAGTCAGGCGCTGCTGCAATTTGTATTAAAACCTCAGTCTCTTTCTATGGAATCCTTAGCGACTCCAGACTACCAACAGCGCAAGCCCCCAGAGCAGTACTACAGTCTCCACCATTAGCTGCCTCTTGCCTCGGGACACTTCATAAAGAACACCCACCACAGATAATTTCATTTGCAGCTACTTTGAGCTTTTGACAGGTTAGTGAAGTTTAACGCTTAACATCTGAGAAAGTACGTGCGTAAAACTTGGGCATGTTATCGAATTAGATTCCTTATCGTCATATCGCAGGGGGTCTTTATGCGTAAACTCTGCTTGTATGTATACCTATTCTGTAGTTAGACTACATGTCCCAGTGATTATTGTAGCCTATTGTAAATATACATGTGAAATTTAATGATTATTCTCATGCATAAAGGTTATTGTTTTTCTGTATTCTGTTTTACGCAATGGCTAGCGCCCATTAACTTCGCCATCGCAATATCTATGAAATATTCATTTGCATTCTGATATATCTTCGTTCTGATTTTACTATTGAATTAGGTCATGTGGACTATATTGTCAATATAAAACACGATACAAAATCAATAGGCAATGTTTAATGTTTCTATTCCTCTTAAATCGTAAATTACGTAATTTCAACAACAGCGTTGAAATGATAGGCTATGGATAACCTCTCGTGTATAGATATCTACGTGTTAACCAGCTGACCAAATTACCCGAGATTTTAGTAACCGAGATTAGGCTGTGGATGATAATTCAACCTTCACTTATCTTTCCCCTCAAGGATGGCCAGATCGGCGTATATCCTCTGTGGCATGGTTTTAATCCTGGGGCTGCTCTCATATACAGTGGCTTCCAAAAGGAACAGGGGCTCCCAAGGCGCCATCCCTCATCCTGACAAAAACAACCCTAACGAATCGGAGCAGCAACCACAGGCACCGCAGGCGGGCTCTGGTTCCCGACGACGGGAAAAGAGTTCTGCTGCACCGGCTGAGGAGGTGCTGGAGTCCAGCCAAGAAGCGTTGCATGTCACTGAGCGCCGCTATCTGAAACGCGACTGGTGCAAGACCCAGCCACTCAAACAGACCATCCACGAGGAGGGCTGCATCAGCCGCACCATCATTAACAGGTTCTGCTATGGACAGTGTAATTCTTTTTACATCCCCAGACATGTCCGCAGGGAAGAGGGAGCCTTCCAGTCTTGTTCGTTCTGCAAGCCGAAACGATTTACTACCATGACTTTCACTTTGAACTGTCCGGACCAGCAGCCGTCCACCAAGAAGAAGCGCATCCAGCGCGTAAAGCAGTGCCGCTGCATCTCCATAGACTTGGACTAGCCCTGTGATTGACTGGGATGCGGCCAATTAGTCTCCTCATCAAACAATTATTGGATTGTTCACATGAAGGATAATCACCGTATGTCTGGGAGCATTTTTCCCTATTCCAAATATGAGAAAATGTTCAATCTGCAAGGAACGTAAGATCAGACAGACATGTTCAGCATGTTATAGGCTTCTGTAGATATACTTGGGCATATTCTTTTGTAAACAAGGACTGCTGTACCATGTCAATTTATGCGCATAATTGCCTATTAATCAAATTGCAATAGCTCAAATTGCAATAGCAGCCTGTGGCAAGCAACGTTGCATGGTAAAATGACGTGGAATGAACACAACAAACTGCTGATTGTGTAAACAAGCGCACGGCTTTTCCAACCTCCTCAAATAGGACTGCAGAACCTTTTCACACAATGTTTTTACACTATTTTGAACAGAGACAGCAATAGGCTATCAAAACCAATTTCAATGGGGGAAATAGGACAGACAATGCGTTTATATAATTAATGGTTGACGAATAGATAGTTTCCACTATGTGGAATTTGAAAAAAAGTAACGACTATTTAATGTGGCAAAAATGCTCCACTGATTTATTTGACTCCAATGTTCAGTGTTATAGTGGAGAACGGAGAGTTTTTGTAAAGTAGGCTAGGACTAATATGTTCGATGCTATAAATCTAAACAAACGAAATATCTGTATTAGTTGGACATGGAAATGAAAATGTTCGATGTAGGCCTACATACTTGTTTATAATGCTGTAGATAGAAGCTTTTCTTTTAGTTATAAAATGTTATTCATACACGAATTGTATATGCAACCAGTTTGATAATTTTATCAGAGCAACTGATCCACAAAATAAACAGATATTGACATTGATGCAGTGGTCACTGAACCTGTTCGCTTTTTGCTTACATTGTTCATGTCTGAACATTTCAGCGTCAGGGTGCAGGGCTGACACCACCTATGTGAAATGGATCGTTAATTAACCCACACCCAAACTGCAAAGACTCCGATTTCATGCAGAGCATTTTATGTATCAGGTTTAACCCTAAACACCAAATAAAAACATATTCTCTAGTGATGGGTTATTTTCTTCTTGCTTGGAGCCAACCTCTTGCTGGGACTTTTATAAGTTCCTTAGACCCTTGGATACATTTCGTCGTAAAACGAAGATCATTTATGAGAAAAGACCACAAGTAACGCGATTACATGTTAGACTCAACAACCTTTTCAATAACCCCTTCAAACGATGTTATCGAAGTTTACAATAGGATCTCCCCTGGCTCCCAAATCTGTCAAAGGCCCATGTTTTTGTGGGGACAATCTGATGCTAAACAGGGCTAACGCATTTGTAAAACCATTGCTCCCTTACGGTTTCTTGTTCAGATGGTGCAGGCTTACATGACTCTCTAAAAATAGATACATCAACCAATCAATAGCCTTCTTAAAAAATGTAACACCGATCAAAGTTTTCTTTCTCAATTATTTATTGTCGAGTTGTTTAAGCCTCTTACGCATTTGGGACTTCAGAGTTGTTTTGCCAGTTGCGTCGCTCTGCTTCGATTTACACTTGCATTCATTGTACCGAATGTAGTGCTGACATAATCAAGTTTGCGCCACCATTGGCACATGTAGCCAAGTGTAATAGGCTACAAGTCATGTACAGAGAAGTTGCGTGTTTCTATCCATTTCTATCGATTTAACTTAGGTGCACTTTCTCTCATTATTATCGTGCTTTCTGACATTTTCAAATTATTAATTTAGAATGAAAATGTGCATTGTGAGATATATAGGTGCAAATTAATAAATCATTGCGCACAAATCAATGAAACAATTAGGCTATGGTCATTTTCACCTTTATTTGGCTACTGCATCATTACTGAGCCTGAATGGTATTAGGGAGTGCTGAAAGTAGAGAAACAACAGACAAGGAGGGTTAAACATCCGTTTCCATGCGAGCCAGGATTCCTCATCTGTAGACTCCAGTTAAGACTTTTGTGACTGAATTGTTTGCAATCTATTACTTTGACCTCGCGCAAATTCATTTTTAACGATAAAACACCTAAAACACGTGGGCACATAGAGTAGGCCTCTCACGAAATGAATCAACATATACATGTTATACATATAGGTCTTTATCAAAATTGAAATTTTTGCCTACTAATTTGGTTCTGAAAAACTAGTAAACATAAAGTAAACATAAAGTAAACATAAAATGCAATTTAAAGATTATGAAATGTCTCCATACAAAAAATAATGGCACATTCAATGATTATGAAACAAAGGTGCTATTTTGACACTTAATAGGTTCTGGCAGGGGTAAAATATAGGCCTACACATGGCTTGATATGAGTAATTGTTTCTATTTTTAAACAAAGTAAACATTGTCTTGATTTAAATGAAACAAAAGGCAATATATATATATAGCCAAATTATACTCTCTATAGCAGTTCAGGTAGGGTATGAAACAAGACCATTTGTGGTAAATGATGAGACTTCATATATACAGTGCCTTCAGAAAGTATTCAGACCCCTTGACTTTTTCCACATTTTGTTAGTTACAACCTTATTCTAAAATAGATTTAAAAATATAAAAAATCCTCAGCAATCTACACACAATACCCCATAATGACAAAGCGAAAACGGGTATTTCAAAATTTTTAGTGTGAAGACCCTTTGCTATGAGACTTGAAATTGAGCTCAGGTGCATCCTGTTTCCATTGATCATCCTTGAGCTGTTTATACAACTTGATTGGAGTCCACCTGTGGTAAATTCAATTGATTGGACAAGATTTGGAAAGGCACACACCTGTCTATATATGGTCCCACAGTTGGCAGTACATGTCAAAGCAAAAACCAAGCCAATGGAAGAAGTTTGGAACCACCAAGACTCTTCCTAGAGCTGGCCGCCCAGCCATACTGAGCCATCGGGGAGAAGAGCCTTGATTGGGGAGAAGAGCCTTGGTCAGGGAGGTGACCAAGAACACGATGGTCACTCTGACAGAGCTCTAGAGTTCCTCTGTGGAGATGGGAGAACCTTCCAGAAGGACAACCATCTCTGCAGCACTCCACCAATCAGGCCTTTATGGTAGAGTGGCCAGACGGAAGCCACTCCTCAGTAAAAGGCACATGACAGCCCGCTTGGAGTTTGCCAAAAGGTACTTAAAGACTCTCAGACCATTAGAAACAAGATTATCTGGCCTGATGAAACCAAGATTTATCTCTTTTGCCTGAATGCCAAGCGTCACGTCTGGAGGAAACCTGGCACCACCAGTGAAGCATGGTAGTGGCAGCAGCATGCTGTGGGGGTGTTTTTCAACGGCAGGGACTGGGAGACTAGTCAGGATCGAGGCAAAGATGAACAGAGCAAAGTACAGAGAAATCATTGATGAAAACCTGCTCCAGAGCGCTCCTTATCCAACCTGGCGCTCCCCATCCAACCTGACAGAGCTTGAGAGGATCTGCAGAGAAGAATGGGAGAAATTCCCCAAATACAGGTGTGCCAAGCTTGTACCGTCAGACCCAAGAAGACTTGAGGTTGTAATTGCTGCCAAAGGTGCTTCAACAAAGTTCTGAGTAAAGGGTCTGAATACTTATGTAAATGTGATTTTCAGTTTTTTGTTTTTTAATAAATTGGCAAAAATGTCTAAAGAACTGTTTTGCTTTGTCATTATGGGGTACTGTGTGTAGATTGATGAAGAAAAAACCCAATTTAATCAATTTTAGAATAAGGCTGTAACTTAAAAAAAAAAAAGAAGGAAAAGGTCAAGGGGTCTGAATACTTTCCGAAGGCACTGTAGGTCACATCCATATGAAACTAAACACTTCTTTCACCTGACTACTGAGCCATTCATGCATCCTCCTCAAGCTAAGGCAGGAATCAAAATAATATACAAAAATACAACCGCAAAGAAAAAAAAAAAATTCTTTTGGCATACATTTTTCATTTTAATATATAAATAAAGGTTAAACCCCTGTCTATAGTTTTCCAAGACAAAGTTGAAATCTTCCAGAGTTCAAAGACATTTTTTGTTGTTAAATAAATATACTATAGTTCTCTCCAAAAAATACATGGATGATGCAATTTATCACAACGTGTTAATTCACAAATGTTATCATAGCACGGAAACCATAGAATTGCATAGGAGTTCAAGTTGAAGTGCTAGAAAGTTCAGTACATTTGATTAAGTACCATTCTGACAATAACAGAAGGATGTAGCTACTAAATACAGCTGATGCAAGCAGGAAAGTGCATAGGATTGTGACATACATATGTCATAAACAAAATTAATTGGAAACAACTAACTACTCTATCATATACACTTCAAAAATGTGTCAGGGCAGCCACAATCAGATGACCTGTTGCTTTCCTCAGCATAGCGTATAGCTAGGTTGCTTGTTCATCTCAGAGCGTGACGTCTGACTCAGTGGTTGAGAGCAAGGCGTTGCTGCATTCTCTGGCTATCACCCAGAAGGGGTCAGTCTGGTACAGTGAGAAAGTCAACACTGGTACGACATCCTGTTTCTACCATTTGACCAGGACCCACATCGCTATGAATTCAACAGGACTCTCAGTCCAATAAAGACTACCGATTCTCTTCATAAGACAACATCAGGTCAAACGTTTCTGTCCCTGCTCATTTGAAAACAAACACCAATTGAAATACATTTACAAGACACACTTCAAACATGGATGGGCCACAGCAGATGAAAAGCTATTCTTTACATTAAAGTATTGTATACTGCTTTCATATTCTAAATCATTGTTAGAATAACAACTCCTGAATGTCTTACGTAATCGTAATAATTTCACTGAGTGAAGATCGACATATTTGTTAACATAGCTCAGCAACAATGAGGCCTCGTCTGTAGTTGTTGCATAACCTGGCTACAGTACATGTGTGATGCTGTCCTGAAACCCAGAGTGAGGAATGTATGCAGGTCCTCAGCTCCAGCAGGCCTAGGAAGCCTAGAGGTCAGTGGTCATCAATGTAGATATGTCAGCTGGAGTGCTCATTGTCCTGAACCCCAGCATGCCTCAGAGCAGGCTCTACAGGCTGGCCATTCAAAGGTCACACCAGTCTGGATGAATGAGGTTGACCTTTATCCCCTGTGAGTCTCATCATGTCAGTGGTTTAGTCAGCCATGGACCCTCTGTGTAGACTTAGCAGCCTGCATATCTGCTGCAGGGTGGCATTCAGTTTCCTCTTTCCCATGGTGTACATGTTGGTCTGGATGGTGGTCCTAGGGATACACAGTGATAGAAGCCCACAAAAGGTGCCTCTCATCTGGGGAAGAGGCTGAGTTGGAAGAGAGTAGTGGATATGGTCCAGTCAGTAAGGACGGTAGAATGGGCCGTAGTAGAGAGGTCCACAGTGTGGGGGCACGGAGGGCTATATGAGGTATGATGTTGGGTAAGAGGCAGGTGGTGAAGGGAAGAAGTGATCATCTCCTCTCTCTCCACTCTGTTCTTCATTGATCATCTTCTTCAGCTGGAGGACACGCTGGCTTCTTTCTGACGCAGTCTCTCTTTCTGTTGACAGAGGGAAAAAAAGGGAGAGCTGATCTTTATAGCAATGTGTTATATGATATGATCCACCATGATTGACTGCGTCTGTAGCCAAGGTAATAGCAACAACGTTATCCATCAACATATTTGAGGGTGGTTGAAGGAAGTCCAGTTCTTACCAGACTGTTGGCATTGATCTTCTTGGTTTCCACCCTCTTCTCAGCTGTGATCTTTTTGATGTTCTCCTGTGCTTCCTTCAGCCTGGAAGAAAGGAAACATCAACCTCAATCATATCAAGAACATTTCTCTATCTATACAGGTTAAAATAACCTTTGCTGGTAGTACATACAGTGAGTGTACAAAACACTAGGAACACCTGCTCTTTCCATGACATAGACTGACCAGGTGAATCCAGGTGAAATCTATGATCCCTTATTGATGTCACCTGTTAAATCCACTTCAATCAGTGTAGATGAAGGGGAGGAGACAGGTTAAAGAAGGATTTTTAAGCCTTGAGACAACTGAGACATGGATTGTGTATGTGTGTCATTGAGAGGGTGAATGGGCAAGACAAAATATTTAAGTACCTTTGAATGGGGTATGGTAGTAGGTGCCAGGCACACCAGTTTGAGTGTGTCAAGAACTGCAACGCTGCTGGGTTTTTCACACTCAACAGTTTCCTGAGTGTATCAAGAATGGTCCACCACCCAAAGGACATCCAGCCAATGGCAGGCCAGTGGTTGAAAATGGGTTATTGATGAATGATGACAAAGGAGGCTGACACGAATTGTGCAGAGCAACAGACGGGTTACAGTTAGTCAACTGACAGTCTAGTTCAACATTGGTGCCCAAAGACCCATAAAATAATGCACAACTCGTCGTACCATGAAACGAATTGGGTATGGCAGACGACAACCTTACAGAGTTCCATAAGAAACTGGGGTCGCACTGGGCTAAGGAACAAAAAAACTCTGGACACTGGAGAATTGGAAAAACATTGCCTGGTCTGATGAATCCCGGTTCCTGCTGTTTCACGCTGATGGGAGGACTAGGGTATGGAGAAGACCCTATGAGTACATGTATCCATCTTGCCGCGTGTCAACATTGCAGGCTGGCGGAGTGACGGTGTGGGGTGTGTTTTCATGGCACACATTGGGCCCCTTGATAAAAGTGGAGCAACGTTTGAATGCCACAGGATATCTGAATATCATTGCCAATCAGGTGCATCTATTCTATGGCAGCAGTGTATCCATCTGCAAATTGATTTTTTTCAGCAGGATAATGCCCCATACTACAAGGCTAGGATTGTCAAGGAATGGTTCCACGAACATGACAGTGAATTCAGCTTACTGCAGTGGCCTGCCCAGACACCAGATCTCAATCCAATTGAGTATCTGTGGGATGAGATGGAACAAGTTATTTGGAGTAGAGATGTCACGCCTGCTCCTGCTCCCCTTCCCTGGTGCTTGATGGTGCCAGGCTCCCCAGAATTACGCTCTCCTGCCACCATCATTACCCACATCTGCCTTCCCTGTCACTAGCATCAGTGATTATTGGACTCACCTGGACTCAATCACCTCTGTCATTACCTCCCCTATATCTGTCTGGTTCCCTTCTCTGTTCCCTGCTTCATCATTAATTGTTGTTTGTCGTTGTTTACCCATGTGCTGACGCTGTTCCTGTTTTGTTCCCAGTCTGTTCCTGAATAAATGTTGACTCCCCGTACCTGCTTCTCATCTCCAGTGTCGGTCCTTACAGAATGCTGAAGCATCATACGAAGCATCGGGGAGTGCTGGCGTTCCAGTTGGTGGTGACGTCGGGTCCGGGGGCCGCCACCGATGGAACCGGGGGTGCCTAAGCCAGCTCGTCAGGCTGTCACGCCCTAGCTGGCGCAAGAGGTTATTTCCCCGGCGCCCAACCCACGTCGGGTCCCAGCCGGATCGTAAGGTTTTTACGCCCAGCTGGCTCGTCAGGCTGCTACGCCTCCACCCGATCATCGGGCTCCCACGCCCCAGCTGGATTGTCAGGCTCCTATGCCTCAGCAGGATCGCCAAGCTCCCATGCCTCTGCCGGTTCGTCGGGAGTTCACGCCCAGCCGGCTTGTCCAGCGCCCATGCCTTGGCCGGCCCACCAGGCTCTCCCAGGTGAGACGCCGGATGGCGCCCCTAGAGGGGGGGTACTGTCACGCCTGCTCCCGCTCCCCCTCCTTGGCGATCGAAGGCGCCAGGCTCCCCAGCATTACGCATTCCTGCCACCATCATTACGCACACCTGCCTTCCCACCGTCACGCGCATCAGTGATTATTGGACTCGATCACCTCTGTCATTACCTCCCCTATATCTATCGGGTGTGGAATGCTTTAGAAACCTTGTAGAGTCCATGCCCCGACTAATTGATGGGGTGCAACTCAATATTAGGAAGATGTTCCTAATGTTTTGTACACTCAGTGTAAACCATAAAGCTCCCTCATATTGGTACATTGTGTCACATATCTGACCATGTGGCACAACACTACCATGTCTAAGACAGAAAACCTCTTGATGTCTGTTGACACATGAGTCAGTTTGCTAACAGCGGCCTTAGTCCATCCAGAAGTTGTTGGTACCGTAACAGCAACATGTACACACCACAGTATGTATCCCCCCTGTGCACTACTGTATGTGGCACAGAGTCCTCATCCTCCCTCACAGCCCCACTCTGTTCTGTTAACCCTCTCTGGAGTTAGCAGGCAGTGAAACCCACCGGTTAAAGCAGGGAGAATGACAGTGGGTCGATGAGATAATGAGCTAGTCTTAAAAACACTTGGGTTTTATGGGTGTGCGAACAGTATTTAAAATAAAGTTAATTGTACATAAGCACAATCAGCTGTGGGTAATACGGGACATGATTGCCTAGTAAACAATTAAGAGAGAGCACATGGATCCATGGAATGGCTGGGAGAGCATTAACTCCATAACTCACCAGTTCAAAGATATCTAGCCCGGCTTTTCTGTATGTGTGGTGCGTAAACACACACAACAACAAACAAATCAAATGTTATTTGTCACATCCCGAATACAACGGGTGTAGACGTTACAGTGAAATTCTTGCTTACGAGGCCTTCCAAACGAGTAAAAAAAAATATTATAATAAATGAACAAGAGTAACACAAGCAATATCAAATACACAAGAATTAAGCTACATACAGGGAGTACCAGTACCAGATCAATGTGCAGGGGTACGAGGTACTTGAGGTAGATGCAGTTACTTTGGAAAGAATTCACACCCCTTCACTTTTTTAACATTTTGTTCTGTTACAAAGTGCGATTAAAATGGGTTTAACTGACATTTTTGGTCAACGATCTACACAAAATACTCCAATGTCAAAGTAAAAAAATAAAAAAATAAAACACGAATACAGTGCATTCGGAAAGTATCCAGACCTTTTCCACATTTGTTACGTAACAGCCTTACTCTAAAGTTGATCATATTTATTTTTTACGGCCCTCCCAAGTGGCGCAGCGGTCTAAGGCTCTGCATCGCAGTGTTGCGGCGTCACTACTGTGTCACAACCGGCAGTGACCTGGAGTCCCATAGGGCATCGCACAATTGGCCCAGCGTCATCCGGGTTAGGGGAGGGTTTGAAGGGGGGAGGGGCTTAACTTGGCTCATCATGCTCTAGCGATTCTGGGTGGCTGCAGGCTTCCTTCTTTCGTCAGTTGAACAGTGTTTCCTCCGACAAATTGGTGCAGGTGGCTTCCGGGTTAAGCGAGTGGGTGCTAAGAAGCGCGACTTGGCGGGTCATGTTTCGGAGAAAGCATGACTCGACCTTCGCCTCTCCCGAGCCCTTTGGGGAGTTACAGCGATTAGACAAGATCGTAATCACGAAATTGGGGAGAAAAATGGCGTAAAAATTACAATGAAAAAAAAATAAAAAAATCCTCATCAATCAACAGACAATACCCCATAATAACAAAGTGAAAACATGTTTTCAGATTATTTTTATTATTATTTTTTACAATTTATTAAAAATAAAAAACTGAAATAGTATTCAGAACCTTTGCTATCCTGTTTCCATTGATCATCCTTGAGATTGGACATGATTTGGAAAGACACACACCTGTCTATATAAGGTCCCACAGTTGACAGTGCATGTCAGTGCAAAAATCAATTCATGAGGTCGAAGGAATTGTCTGTAGAGCTCCGAGACAGGATCTGTCGAGCCACAGATGTGTCGAGCCACAGATCTGGGGAAGGGTACCAAAACATTTATGCAGTATTGAAGGTCCCCAAGAACACAGTAGCCTCCATCATTCTTAAATGGAAGAAGTTTGGAACGGCCAAGACTCTTCCTAGAGCTAGTCGCTCGGCTAAATTGAGCAATCGGGGGAGAAGGGCCTTGGTCAGGGAGGTGACCAAGAACCCTATGATCACTCTGACAGAGCTCCAGAGTTCATCTGTGGAGATGGGAAAACCTTCCAGAAGGACAACCATCTCTGCAGCACTCCACCAATTAGGCCTTTATGGTAGAGTGGCAAGACGGAAGCCACTCCTCAGTAAAAGTCACATGACAGCCTTCTTGGAGTTTGCCAAAAGACACGTAAAGGACTCAGACAATGAGAAACAAGATTCTCTGGTCTGATGAAACCAAGATTGAACTCTTTGGCCTGAATGCCAAGCATCACGTCTGGAGGAAACCTGGCACCATCCCTACAGTGAAGCATGGTGGTGGCAGCATCATGTTGTGGTGATGTTTTTCAGTGGCAGGGACTGGGAGACTAGTCAGAATTGAAGGAAAGATGAATGGAGCAAAGTACAGAGAGATCCTTGATGAAAACCTGCTCCAGAGCGCTCAGGACCTCAGACTGGGGAGAAGGTTCACCTTTCAACAGCACAGCGACCCTAAGCACACAGCCAAGGCAACACAGGAGGGGCTTCGGGACAAGTCTCTGAATGTCCTTGAGTGGCCCGGCCAGAGCCCGGACTTGAACCCGATCTAACATCTCTGGAGAGACCTGAAAATAGCTGTGCATCAACGCTCCCCATCCAACCTGACAAAGCTTGAGAGGATCTGCAGAGAAGAATGGGAGAAACTCCCCAAATACAGGTGTGGCAAGCTTGTAGCGTCATACCCAAGAAGACTCAAGGCTGTAATCTCTGCCAAAGTACTGAGTAAAGGGTCTGAATACTTATGTAAATGTGATATTTCAGGTTTTTAATTTTTATAAATATGCCAAGAGTGTGCAAAGCTGTCATGAAGGCAAAGGTTGGCTACATTGAAGAATCTAAAATATATTTTGATTTAACAATTTATTTTGGTTACTACATTATTCCATGTGTTATTTCATAGTTTTGATGTCTTCACTATCATTATACAATGTAGAAAATAGTAAAAAATAAAGAAAAACCCTTAAATGAGTAGGTGTGTAATGAGTACGATGGGAGACAGAGTACTGGTTTCAAGCGCAGGGCGCAGCAGGTGTTTATTAGTAAAGGACCACAGGAGGAGGCAGGTAGCTGGGTCCAGGGGCAGGCAGAAGGTCATACACAGGGACTCCAAAAAGGTAACAGTACAGGCAGGGAAAAGGTTAATAACAGGCAAGAGGTTGATGACAGGAAATCTGATAGGCAAAAGTACAGGCAGGGAATAGGCAAAAAGGCGTCGTTAGTGAGGATGGCCAAAAACTACGATACACAGGAGGACTAAAATGGAAATAAACAGAGCTCTGAATAGAACGTGTATCAAAACAAACAATACCTCACAATTATGGGGTGCAAAGAACTGAACTAAATAGTGTGTGTAAATGACATACGGGTGTGTGAACAGGTGATCAGAATTCAGGAGATTGGGATCTGGAGAGTGAGCTGCGTTCAGGGGATCTATGTGTTTGAGAGTGTGAGTTGGAAGCAGACGTTACAAGGTGTGTCTGTAACGTTCGTCTTCCTCCTCGTCTGAGGAGGAGCAAGGATCGGACCAATATGCAGCGTGGTATGTATCCATATTTTATTTCTTTAAGCGACGTAATGAAGAACACTTAAACAAAATACAAAATAACAAAACGACGTGAACAGACCTGAACTTGAGAACATATAAAACATGAACGCACGAACAGGAACAAACGAACGAAACAGTACCGTGTGGTGTACAAACACAGACACAGCAACAATCACCCACAAACAAACAGTGAGAACAGCCTACCTTAATATGGTTCTCAATCAGAGGAAACGTAAAACACCTGCCCCTGATTGAGAACCATATCAGGCTAATACAATGAACCCAACATAGAAACACATAACATAGAATGCCCACCCAGCTCACGTCCTGACCAACTAAACAAGGCTAAACAAAGGAAATAAGGTCAGGAACGTGACAGTACCCCCCGCCCCCCCCCCCCCCCCCAATGTGCGGACTCCGGCCGCAAAACCTGAACCTATAGGGGAGGGTCTGGGTGGGCATCTGTCCACGGCTCTGGCTCTGGCTCTGGACGTGGCCCCCACCCCACCATAGTTAATCCCCGCTTCCGTGGCCTCCTCATAATGGTGACCCTCCAAATTAACCCCACTGGACCGAGGGGCAGCACCGGACCGAGCGGCAGCACCGGACTGAGGGGCAGCACCGGACTGAGGGGCAGCACCGGACTGAGGGGCAGCACCGGACTGAGGGGCAGCTCCGGACTGAGTGACGGCTCCGGACTGAGTGACGGCTCTGGCAGGTCATGGCTGGCTGACGGCTCTGGCAGGTCATGGCTGGCTGACGGCTCTGGCAGGTCATGGCTGGCTGGCGGCTCTGGCAGGTCATGGCTGGCTGGCGGCTCTGGCAGGTCATGGCTGGCTGGCGGCTCTGGCAGGTCATGGCTGGCTGGCGGCTCTGGCGGCTCCTGGCTGGCTGGCGGCTCTGGCGGCTCCTGTCTGGCGGGCAGCTCTGGCGGCTCCTGTCTGGCGGGCGGCTCTGGCGGCTCCTGTCTGGCGGGCGGCTCTGGCGGCTCCTGTCTGGCGGGCGGCTCCTGTCTGGCGGGCGGCTCTGGCGGCTCCTGTCTGGCAGGTGGCTCCTGACTGACGGACGGCTCTGAAGGCTCAGGACAGACGGGCGGCTATGAAGGCTCAGGACAGACGGGCGGCTGTGAAGGCTCAGGACAGACGGGCGGTTCAGACGGAGCTGGGCAGACGGGCAGTGCAGACGGCGCTGGGCAGACGGCAGACTCTGGCCGGCTGAGGCGCACAGTAGGCCTAGTGCGTGGTGCCGGAACTGGTGGTACCGGGCTAAGGACACGCACCTTAAGGCTAGTGCGGGGAGCAGCAACAGGGCGCACAGGGCTCTGGAGACGCACAGGAGGCTTGGTGCGTGGTGCCGGAACTGGTGGTACCGGGCTGGGGCGGGGAGGTGGCGCCGGATATACCGGACCGTGCAGGCGTACTGGCTCCCTTGAGCACCAAGCCTGCCCAACCTTACCTGGTTGAATGCTCCCCGTAGCCCGACCAGTGCGGGGAGGTGGAATAGCCCGCACTGGGCTGTGTTGGCGAACCGGGGACACCATGCGTAAGGCTGGTGCCATGTATGCCGGCCCGAGGAGACGCACTGGAGACCAGACGCGTTGAGCCGGCTTCATGGCACCTGGCTCAATGCTCAATCTAGCCCGGCCGATATGAGGAGCTGGAATGTACCGCACCGGGCTAAGCACACGTACAGGAGACACCGTGCGCTTTACCGCATAACACGGTGTCTGCCCGTACTTTCGCTCTCCACGGTAAGCTCGGGGAGTTGGCGCAGGTCTCCTACCTGACTTCACCACACTCCCTTGTAGCCTCCCCCCCCCCAAGAAATTTTTGGCCTTGACTCTCGGGCTTCCTACCGCGTCGTCGTGCTGCCTCCATTCGCCGGTATCCCTCCTCACACTGCTCCAGAGAATCCCAGGCGGGCTCCGGCATTCTCCCTGGGTCGATCGCCCACCTGTCGATCTCCTCCCATCTAGTGTAGTCCAGACTCTGCTCCCATGTCCATTCCTCCTTGCGCTGCTCCTGCTGCCGCTGCCTGTTACCACGTGCTTGGTCGGTTTTTGGTGGGTGATTCTGTAACGTTCGTCTTCCTCCTCGTCTGAGGAGGAGCAAGGATCGGACCAATATGCAGCGTGGTATGTATCCATATTTTATTTCTTTAAGCGACGTAATGAAGAACACTTAAACAAAATACAAAATAACAAAACGACGTGAACAGACCTGAACTTGAGAACATATAAAACATGAACGCACGAAAAGGAACGAACGAAACAGTACCATGTGGCGTACAAACACAGACACAGCAACAATCACCCACAAACAAACAGTGAGAACAGCCTACCTTAATATGGTTCTCAATCAGAGGAAACGTAAAACACCTGCCCCTGATTGAGAACCATATCAGGCTAATACAATGAACCCAACATAGAAACACATAACATAGAATGCCCACCCAGCTCACGTCCTGACCAACTAAACAAGGCTAAACAAAGGAAATAAGGTCAGGAACGTGACAGTGTCCAAACTTTTGACTGGTACTGTATATATTTATATTCCGGACTCTGACATTGCTCGTTCTGATATTTCTAAATTCCTTAAATATTGGTGGATTTGTGTTTATTGTTTTGTATGGTTAGGTATTACTGCACTGTTGGAGTAATACCTCATGTGTGATGTGATGTAGTACGCAATTTTAAGGGACCACTTTTGGCTCGTGAGCGCTACTTTCATAACTACTAGCTAAAATGTATACAAAAGTGCTTTTTAAGGCTATCTTACAAACTATTGTAACATTCAATCTTAAAATGAGTAACACATCCATGGCCACATTGATGTTAATGTAACTATACATTTCTTCTTATATAATCCTATAAAGCATGCATGTTCAAGATAGCATGCATAGGTTGTTGCAGGTCAGTGGAGATTTTCACAATTGCTGTCATAATCTACGCAGAATCTCGAACGGCATTGATCAGTTGCACCAACTTCTGGCTGTCTTTTTGACTGAGTGAATATAGGTTGTAATCTCATTGATCAACGTCTCAACCAACTATTACCCAACTTTCCACGATGAAATGATGTGGTGTGCCGAGTTGGTAGGCATCAGGATTTATAATAATAAGAGTAAAAGGTCTTTAAACCAGGGTTCTGTAGAACCTCATCAATATCAACATTACAGTTACCACTTTCTCTCCCATATTCAATAAGGGCCCGATTTCAACCTGAGTTTAGTGCAGGTAAATGGAATTCCCTTTTATTGCACTTTTCTCTCAATGCGTATTTTGACCTTGACCTTAAGCATGAGAATAGCATGCTATTCACCCGCTATTCGCTAGCGCTTTGACGGCGCGCCAGCAAGATGCAAGGGATTCATTCTGCAATGCGACCTGTACCTCGCTCGCTACGCCGAGGCTGTCTCTGGGAGAGACAGGGTTGCCACCGTAATCTCGGCACTGACCGGACCGGCCCTGGACTGGGGTGCCGCGGGTCTGGGAAACGGGCGGACCCGAGGTCGAGTCCTACGAGCGCTTCACCCTCCTCTTCTGTTCGGTTTTTGATCATCCTGTGGAGGGCCAAGAGGAGACTACTGGGTTGGTCGCAGGAGTGTCAGGAGAGGTGTCTCACAGTGTCTGTCAACACCACTACGGTGGAAAGTCCGGACCACGCCCCTGAAGTGGAGTTACCAGAGGAATACCAGGATCTGCACCGGGTTTTCTCTAAGAACGAGGTTACACACCTGCCTCCTCATCGCCCCTGGGACTGTGCCATTGACCTGCTGTCTGACACAGCCCTCCCGAGAGCACGTCTCTCCCCTCTCCTATGCGGAGACCGAGGCCATGGAGACCTACGTACAGGAGAGTCTACAGCAGGGTTTTATCCGCCCCTCTGCGTCACCAGCATCCTCAAGCTTCTTTTTGTTAAAAAGAAAGATGGGGGACTGCGCCCCTGCATTGATTATCGAACTCTGAATAAAGCCAACGTTAAGTTCAGCTATCCTTTACCCCTCATCACAACCATCATCGAACAAATGCACGGGGCGCAGTACTTCACGAAACTGGACTTGAGGAGCGCCTACAATCTGGTGCGCATTTGTGCAGGCGACGAATGGAAAACGGCCTTTTCCACGACCACGGGCAATTACGAGTATCTCGTAATGCCTTTTGGCCTGTCTAATGCTCCTTCAGTCTTCCAGGCCTTTATTAATGAAGTGTTTCATGACATGCTGGGACGTAGTGGTTTATATCGACAACATTTTGGTCTATTCTGCTGATCGCGCCCAGCATGTCTCGTTAGTCAGGTCTTTGATGGGAAGACTGTTGGAGCATGATCTATATGTTAAACAAGAGAAGTGTTTGTTTTTCCAGCAGCCCGTGTCCTTTCTAGGCTACCTCATATCCACGGAGGGAGTGGAGATGGAGGAGCAACGCATCAGCGCAGTCAGGTCATGGTCCATCCCCAACTCCGTGAAAGCAGTCCAGCGATTCCTGGGGTTTGCCAACTATTTCCAGAGGTTCATCCGGGGCTTCAGCACAGTGGTCGCGCCTCTTACCTCCCTGCTGAGAGGAGGTCCCCAGTGGCTTTGTTGGACAGTGGAGGCGGAGAGGGCGTTCGAGACACTCAAGGCACACTTCACCACTGCTCCCATGCTGGCACATCCTGACCCCTCACTTCCCTTCATTGTCGAGGTGGATGCCTCCGAAGTAGGAGTCTGTGCAGTGCTGTCCCAGCACACCGGAACCCCCCCACAGCTGCGGCTCTGCTCCTTCTACTCCAAGCAGCTGAGCCTCGCCCAGAGGAACTATGACGTAGGGGACCGGGAACTCTTGGCGGTCAAGAAGGCTCTGAAGGCGTGGAGGCACTGGCTGCAGCGGTCCAAACACCCTTTCCTGGTGTGGACGGACCACTGCAACCTGGAGTACATCAGGGCAGCGAAGAGGCTAAACCCAAGACAGGCCAGGTGGGCTCTATTCTTCGCCAGGTTCCAATTCACGCTTTCTTATAGGCCAGGCTCGAAGAGTGTGAAGGCGGACACCCTGTCTTGCCTCTATGACGCAGAGGAGAGAGAAGGAGGGGAGAACCTCATCATCCCTCTGTCCCGCATTATCGCGCCAGTGGTGTGGGACGTGGATGCCGACATACGGCAGGCCCTGCGCACGGAACCCGCACCTGCACAGTGCCCAGAGAACTGCGCATATGCGTCCACGGGTGTGTAGGACCGCCTCCTTAACTGGGTGCACACAGCGCTTGTGTCGGGCCATCCTGGGATAAGCCATACCATCACCTGCCTGACCGAGAAGTACTGATGGCCCACCTTGGCTAGGGACACCCGGGTTTATGTCTCTTCCTGCTCCATCTGTGCCCAGTCAAAGACACCCAGACACCTCCCTTATGGAAAGCTCCTTCCCCTGCCGGTTCCACAATGACCCTGGTCTCACCTCTCAGTGGACTTTGTCACTGACCTTCCCCCCTACCAGGGGAACACCAACATTCTTGTCGTTGTGGACCGGTTTTCCAAAGCTTGTCGCCTCCTTCCTCTGCCTGGGCTCCTGTCGGCCATGCAAACCGCAGAGGCTCTCTTTTTACGTCTTCCGGCACTACAGGACCCTGGAGGACATTGTGTCAGACTGTGGCCCTCAGTTCACCTCACGCGAATGGAAAGCGTTCATGGAACGCCTGGGGGTCACGGTCAGTCTCACCTCCGGGTCCCATCCTCAAGCTAATGGACAGGTTCCTGAGGTGTTACTGTCAGGACCGGCCATGGGAATGGGCGGATTTTCTACCTTGGGCTGAGTATGTGCAGAATTCCCTCAGCCACTCCTCCACTAACCTCACTCCTTTCCAGTGCATGTTGGGGTATCAGCCGGTCCTGGCACCTTGGCATCCGAGCCAGACCGAGTCCCCTGCAGTGGATGTTGGCACAAGGAACAGGCTGACCACCACCGCAGTGAGGCGCCTGTCTTCTCTCCAGGCGACTGGGTCTGGCTCTCCACACTCCACCTGCCCCTCCACCTGCCCTGCTGGAAGCTGAGCCCACGGTTTGTGGTCCCGAGGAGGGTTAAGTCCCGAGGAGGGTTAACGAGGTAATGTACCGTTTCCAACTCCCTGCTGATTACTGCATTAACCCGACTTTTCATGTGTCTCTCCTCAGGCCAGTGGTGCCTGGTCCCCTTGCTGAGGCTCGACCCAGTGATGTCCCGACTCCTCCTCTGGACATCGAGGGAGGTCTGGCATACTCAGTCCGTGAAGTCCTGGATTCGAGACGTTGGGCGGGGTGTCCAGTCCAGCATCGACTGGGAGAGGTATGGCCCAGAGGAGCGGTGCTGGGTTCCTGCGGTGGACATCCTGGACACTTCCCTGACCAGGGATTTTCACCATTGGCGCACTAACCGACCCGCACTGCGTCCCTGTGGTCGTCCCCGAGGCCGGTGTCGTCCCGAATCAGGGAGGTACTGACACGGATCCCCCCCCAGTACTGCTGCTCATTCCATGTTCCGTTCACCAGCTCCGGAGGTCTACGTCACCGGCCTTCTAGGCATCACAAAACTGGATACATTACCACAAACCCCAGACTGTCTTGTCTCATTATGTACACCTGGTTCCCATTCCCCAGGATTATTATGTGTATATACAGTTGAAGTCGAAAGTTTACATACACCTTAGACAAATACATTCCGTTTTTCACAATCCCTGACATTTAATCTTAGTAGAAATTCCCTGTCTTAGGTCAGTTAGGATCACCACTTTATTTTAAGAATGTGAAATGTCAGAATAATAGTAGAGAGAATGATTTATTTCAGCTTTTATTTCTTTCATCACATTCCCAGCGGGTCAGAAGTTTACATACACTCAATTAGTATTTGGGAGCATTGCCTTTAAATTGTTTAACTTGGGTCAAACATTTTGGGTAGCCTTCCACAAGCTTCCCACAATAAGTTGGGTAATTTTTGGCCCATTCCTCCTGACAGAGCTGGTGTAACTGAGTCAGGTTTGTAGGCCTCCTTGCTCGCACACGCTTTTTCAGTTCTGCCCACAAATTGTCTATAGGATTGAGGTCAGGGCTTTGTGATGGCCACTCCAATACCTTGACTTTTTTGTCCTTAAGCCATTTTGCCACAACTTTGGAAGTATGCTTGGGGTCATTGTCCATTTGGAAGACCCATTTGCGACCAAGCTTTAACTTCCTGACTGATGTCTTGAGATGTTGCTTCAATATATCCACATAATTTTCCTCCCTCATGATGCCATCTATTTTGTGAAGTGCACCAGTCCCTCCTGCAAGCCTCACCCCTTTTTCCTCCAAACATAACGATGGTCATTATGGCCAAACAGTTCTATTTTTGTTTCATCAGACCAGAGGACATTTCTCCAAAAAGTATGACCTTTGTCCCCATGTGCAGTTGCAAACCGTAGTCTGTCTTTTTTACGGCGGTTTTGGAGCAGTGGCTTCTTCCTTGCTGAGCGGCCTTTCAGGTTATGTCGATATAGGACTTGTTTTACTGTGGATTTATATACATTTGTACCTGTTTCCTCCAGCATCTTCACAAGGTCCTTTGCTGTTGTTCTGGGATTGATTTGCACTTTTTGCACCAAAGTACTTTCATCTCTAGGAGACAGAATGCGTCTCCTTCCTGAGCGGTATGCCGGCTGCGTGGTCCCATGGTGTTTATACTTGCGTACTATTGTTTGTACAGATGAACGTGGTACCTTCAGGCATTTGGAAATTGCTCCCAAGGATGAACCAGACTTGTGGACGTCTACAATTTTTTTCTGAGGTCTTGGCTGATTTCTTTTGATTTTCCCATGATGTCAGGAAAAGATGCACTGAGTTTGAAGGTAGGGCTTAAAATACATCCACAGGTACACCTCCAATTGAGTCAAATGATGTAAAATAGCCTATCAGAAGCTTCTAAAGCTATGACTTCATTTTCTGGAATTTTCCAAGCTGTTTAAAGGCACAGTCAACTTAGTGTATGTAAACTTCTGACCCACTGGAATTGTGATACAGTGAATAATAAGTGAAATAATCTGTCTGTAAACAATTGTTGTAAAAATGACTTGTGTCATGCACAAAGTAGATGTCCTAACCGACTTGCCAAAACTATAGTTTCTTAACAAGAAATTTGTGGAGTGGTTGAAAAACGAGTTTTAATGACTCCGACCAAAGTGTATGTAAACCTCCGACTTCAACTGTATGTGCCCTCTGTTCCCCATTGTCCTTGTCGGTTATTGTTACCATGTCCGTTGGTCTTGTGAGTACCTGTGTGTTGTATTGGCTTCCATGCTACGTGTTATTGTGCACTTGTTTAACGGGTCTCGTCCCGTGTATTATTTAGAGGTTTACACCTCACACTTTTGTTTGGGTGGAGAAAATAAAAACCCCTATTATGCATTCCTACGCTTGTCTCCTATCATTATACAGCGTGACATATGTAAATGAGTAATCCATTTGGATAAGGGAATAGTCACGTGTGCTCCCTCTCCGGCCTCTAGGTCACCAGGCTGCTCGTTATGGCGCACACCTGTCACCATCGTTACACAAATCAGCGCATAATGACACTCACCTGGACTTCTTCACCTCCTTGATTACCTGCCCTTTATATGTCACTCCCTTTGGTTCCTTCCCCAGGCGTCATTGTTTCTGTTTCAGTTTCATGTCTGTGCGTTGTTCGTGTTTCTTGTTTAGTATTATGTTCCGTTTATTTTATAAAAACACTCACACCCTGAACTTGCATCCCAACTCATTACAGAATGACGCCTCGCCAAGGGGAAGCATCAGGGAGTGTTTATTTTTTTAAATTGTGTTGGAGGTGATGTCAGGTCCGGGTGTCAGAACCGGAGCTACCTGGGAGGCCACATCAGGTTTGTCGGATTCCCATGCCTCGGCGGACTCGACGGGTTCTCCTGCCTTAGCTGGCTCGAGGGGTTTCCATACCTCAGCGGGATCGATAGGCTCCCATGCCTCAGCTTCACTTCCAAGATGGCGTAGCAGATCAGAGGTCTTTGTCTTTGTCTTGTTGTGTCCCGTGTATCTACTTTTTTTTCTCCTTCGTATATATTTCTTATATTTTTAACTTTTTAGGGATAGGGGGCAGCATTTTCACTTTTGGATGAATTTCGTGCCCATAGTGAACTGCCTCCTACTCTGTCCCAGATGCTAATATATGCATATTATTATCACTATTGGATAGAAAACACTCTGATGTTTCTAAAGCTGTTTGAATTATGTCTGTGAGTATAACAGAACTCATATGGCAGGCAAACTTCCAAACAGGAAGTGGAAATTCTGGGGCTGGTTGATGTTAAACTCATCGTCTATTCACATCCCAGTAAGATATGGATCTGATCTGTTCACTTCCTACGCCTTCCACTAGATGTCAACAGTCAGTAGAACGTGGAATGAAGCATCTAGTGTGATGTGGGGCCGGATGGCAGCTATTTGAATCAGTGGTCTGGCAGAATGCTAGTTCCTGGTTACGCGCATTACTCATGATATCGCCATGCGTTCCATTACTCTGTAGACAAAAACGAATGCTCCGGTTGGAACGTTATTGGATATATATGTTAACAACATCCTGAAGATTGATTCTCTACTTAATTTGACCAGTTTATTCGACATGGAATATAACTTTTTGGAAGTTTTCGTCCGAGTTCGCCTGGACCGGCGCCAGTGTTTGGACATGTGAACTAAGCGTGCTAGCAAAAGTAGCTAATTGGACACTAGTAATGGACATTATCGAACAAAACAACGATTTATTGTGGAACTAGGATTCCTGGCACTGCATTCTGATGAAAGATCATCAAAGGTAAGGGAATATTTATTATTTCGTATTTCTGTTGACTCCAACATGGCGGAGAAATGTGTATTTCTGAGCGCTGTCTCAGATTATTGCATGGTATGCTTTTTCCTATAGTTTAAAAAAAATCTGACACAGCGGTTGCATTAAGAACAAGTGTATCTTTAATTATATGTAAAACATGTATCTTTCATCAAAGTTTATGATGAGTATTTCTGTTATTTGACGTGGCTCTCTGTAATTACTCCGGATATTTTGGAGGCATTTCTGAACATGGCGCCAATGTAAACCGAGATTTGTTGATAGAAATATGCACATTATCGAACAAAACATAAATGTATTGTGTAACATGATGTCCTTTGAGTGTCATCTGATAAAGATTATCAAAGGTTAGTGATTAATTTTATTTCTATTTCTGCTTTTGTGACTATCTTTGGCTGGGATGGCTGTGTGTTTTTTGGATTTGGTGGTGATCTAACAAATATATGTTGTGTTTTCGCTGTAAAACAATAAAAAAAATCGGACACAATAGGTAGATTAACAAGATGTTTATCTTTCATTTGCTGTATTGAACTTGTTAATGTGTGAAAGTTAAATATTTCTAAAAACTATTTTTGAATTTCCCGCGCTGCCTTTTCAGTGGAATGTTGGGGGGGGGTTCCGCTAGCGGAACGTGTGTCCTAGAAAGGTTAACCTCAGTTTCAACATACTCTCCTGCAACCCGCCTCACCCAATGTGGCATGGATCTACTATATCATCAGCTAACCTCTGCCCAGTCAACTCCTGCCAGTCTGCACAGCGTGATTCAACCCAGAGCATACCGGACTGCTTTTTCTCCACATCTCTGGTTTCCTACCACAAGCTCTGAACCTTTTCACCTGGATCATTGCAGCTAGCTGCTATCTGAGTGGCTACCCCCTGGCTAATGTCTCTGTCCCGAAGCAAGCACCAGTGAGCCTGGAACAAGCCTTGTGCGAGGCCCATCTCCTGGCTAGCTGAAGAGGTCCATCAGCCACTCCTTGGGCTACAATACATATTTTGCCAGTTGGCCTGGACCCCTTTTACTGCCAACACGGAGCCCCGCCGATTCCATCACGACTGGTCTACCGATATAATCCGCCCGAGGGGTTTCAACAGGCTCCTCCGTCGCGATGTCCCCTGAAGGCCCATCCGCTAGCCTGCAAGCCGCGGCCCGCTAGCTGTCTAGAGCATATCGGACCGTTAGCTGAAGAGGACCATCAGCCAATTTCTTGGGCTACAATACCTATTTTGCCAATTGGCCTGGACCCTTTTACTGCCTACACGGAGCCCTGCTGATCCAACACGTAACCGCCCGAGGGGGCTACAACAGACTTCTTCCGTTGCGAAGTCCCCCTAAGGCCCTTCTGCTAGCCCCGGCCCGCTAGCTGTATGAATCGCCGTGTCTCCAGCTCGCCTAGCTTCCCACTGGTCCCTATGATCACTCGGCTTCGCATGCCTCTCCCTAATGTCAATATGTCTTGTCCATTGCTGTTTTGGTTAGTGATTATTGTCTTATTTCACTGTAGAGCCTCCAGCCCTGCTCAATATGCCTTAGCTAGCCATTTCGTTTCACCTCCCACACATGCAGTGACCTCACCTGGTCTAAATGATGTCTCTAGAGACAAACCCTCTCTCATCGTCACTCAATGCCTAGGTTTACCTCCACTGTGTTCACATCCTACCATACCCTTGTCTGTACATTATGCCTTGAATCTATTCTTCCGTGCCCAGAAACCTGCTCCTTTAACTCTCTGTTCCGAATACACTAGACAACCAGTTCTTATAGCCTTTAGCGTACCCTTATCGTACTCCTCCTCTGTTTCTCTGGTGATGTAGAGGTTAATCCTGGCCCTGCAGCGCCTTTCTCCACTCCCATTCCCCAGGCGCTCTCATTTGTTGACTTCTGTAACCGTAAAAGCCTTGGTTTCATGCATGTTAACATTAGAAGCCTCCTCCCTAAGTTTGTTTTACTCACTGCTTTAGCACACTCTGCCAACCCAGATGTCCTAGCCGTGTCTGAATCCTGGCTTAGGAAGGCCACCAAAAATCCTGAAATTTCCATCCCTAACTATAACATTTTCCAACAAGATAGAACTGCCAAAGGGGGCAGAGAGCCTGCAGAGTTCTGTCATACTATCCAGGTCTGTGCCCAAACAATTCAAGCTTCTACTTCTAAAAATCCACCTTTCCAGAAACAAGTCTCTCAATGTTGCGCTTGTGTAAGGGGCTTAATACAGTTGTATTCCAGCCACTAGGGGGTGCTCTGGTGAAGCCCATGGGAAATAAAAATATATAGTTTAAGTGAATTGGGAAGAGTAAGAATGAAAAACTAAAGAAAGACTGTAAACGGCTGTTACCTGTGCTGACATGATTAAAAGTGACGTAAACCGTACTTTCGCGTTGTAGTTTATATGATAAGCTCATTGGAAGGGTAACAAATTTGGAGGCGCCGCTGAGATTTATTTTCATGTGAGCACCGGCCCATATTCCTGGAAAGGACAACGAGTGAGAGACATTGGGAGAGTAGCTAGCTAGCTAACGTTAGCAGGCTAACCACCTAACGGAGTGTAGCTATCTTGCCATTGCCTGCATTGTCGTTGTTGCCACGTGAGTAGGACAATATGAGTCGAGAGGGAAACGTTGTTGGATGAAATCGAACAGAGTTTATGGACTTTAACTGAGGACAATTTACGACACTTGTGTGTACGTTGTGGAATAGGAGGTGTAGATGACTCTGAAGTAAAAGGAAAGAGCCATCAAGCTTTGCGGCGCAAATTGATGGAAGATTACTGTGAGAAGGAGGATTTAATGGAATCAGAGGATGAGGGAGTGTCTTGGCTGCTTCAACTGAAAGACGAAATCAAAGGAATATCGGACTCTGAGGATACTGTGAAAAGTCTGCCTACAATTCCCAGCCAGTCGGCGCCAACGAGGCAAGTGGACAGCGAACCCAGCGGAGAGATGGGAGAAGAGGGAGGGGCTCCTCAGCCCAGCAGAGAAGTGGTCTCAGCTCCAGAAAGGCACCCGCCACAGAGAGAGAATGGAGTGAGTATGTCCAGTTATAAAGACTTTAAAATTCATGGACAGATCGGAGATCAGAATCAAAAAGACAAGCTCAGCTTCAGCAGCCTAGAACATCAGATTGAAAATGGATGGAGAAAAGGGTACCATGAATTAGAAATCATAGAAGCAGTAATCAGAGCTGTGAGCCCAGGGCTTAAGATGAGGAGTTATCTGGAGGGAAAAACAGACATGACACTCTGCACACTAAGGCAAATCTTGAGGAGAAATTATGCAGAGAAGGATGCTACTGAACTGTATCACAAGTTGACTAAAGCAACACAAGATCCGGGAGAGTCTGCCTTGGACTTCCTAGTCCGAGTCGTTGACCTGAGACAGAAAGTGTTATCAGCCTCAGCTCGTGCCCGATCAGGACTGAAATATGGCACAGAGTTAGTCAAGAGTCAATGCCTGCAGGCCATTGTTACAGGATTAACAAATGATAATGTCAGGGCAGAGATGAGAGTGCATCTCCAGAATATTAACACCAGTGATGAACTGTTGCTTGAGAAAATGCAAATTGCCCAGGGAATGAAAGCGAACGCATGCAAAAGGCCAGGATTTCCCGTAAGTTCACACCCACACTAGTGAACGCAGTATAGAGTGAGGATAACGGGGATAGTGGAGAGGAATGTGCACAGGCAGAGCCCTCACAGACCACAGTCCGAAAACAAAAGAAATATAATCCTCTCCTGAGTAAAATTGATGCGAGCAATGAAGCAATCAAAGAACTGACCCGTCAGGTTGCCTCATTAGTACAGTCAGTGCAGGGCCAGGGTGACAGGTCAGTTAGGAATCGCTCCAACAGAAAACCAAGTCCAACCAACAGGGAGAAAAGAAAATGCAAAAGTTGTTATGAGACTGGTCAACATACTTGCCATCATTGCTACAAATGTGGCAGTGATAGCCATTGGGAAGTAGGATGTAGGATCAGGGGCAACGCACATCCATCGGGAAACTCCTGGGGGTCACAACCATGGAACGGGGAGTGATCTCAGAAACATCTCGTTCCATTCAGTGTTGCAGTGGCTGCAGTGCAAAGGTAGAGAGAATCTCAGAGTTGAAGTTGTGTTCATTATGTCATAAAGCTGCCTATTGTTCCAAAGTGTGCCAACAGGATCATTGGAAACAGCACCAACCTACATGCAAGACTGACCACAACTCCCCTTGTCCCATGACACAGAGAGAGTGGGTGCCAACTACCCCAGCCACCACAGGACATTGTAATATAGCACAGCTCATTGGTAAGAAATGTCAAGTGTGGTGTTATATGGAGTGTGTAAAGACTCTAGCACTATGGGACACAGGGGCTCAGGTATCCATCATAATTGAGGAATGGAGAAAACGTAATTTGCCACGCACACAAATTAGACCACTGGCAGAAATCATGGGCAATACAAAGAAACTGGATCTAAGGGCAGCCAATGGCACTGAAATTCCCTTTCTGGGTTGGATGGATATTTGCTTTAGTTTACTTGATTCCAAAGCTGAGGTCATTGCAGGAAAACAGTTGAGGGTTCCGATATTAGTCACAAATGAAAGACTGGAGAAACCAATCATTGGGTTTAATGTAATTGAAGAAATAGTTCAAACAAAAAGTAACAAGGAGCCCTCAGAGCTGATGTATACAGTAAAGCTACTTAGAAATGCACTTAAGCTAGGACAGGGAAAGCCAAAGACTCTACTCAATCTGCTTCAGCACTCAGAGTACACGGAGGAATGCTTGCTTACAGCAGGCAGACGTGACGTTGTCATTCCAGGTGGACCAACAAAATGGATTCATCCCTGTATCCCAAGAGGGGCTCCCTTCAATGATGAAATGGTGTTATTTGAACCGGACGTGAGAGTGATCTGGGGCCTGGACCTACAAAGTCAGGTCGTGAAAACATCAAAACGGCCATCTCGAAAAGTTGACATTGCAGTAGTGAATACTACCAAACATGACATTACCTTACCAAGACAAACAGTGATAGGGACATTACAGAGAGTAGTAGTGTGTCACCCGGTTCCTGTGCCCAGTGAAGAAAAGGTTACTGTAGCACAGGTTCAGGACAAATCCCCACCGGAGCCTGGCCCTGACAACGGTCATATAGAGTGGTGGGACCCACCTGTAGAGGTTCAGCACTTGAGCCAAGAACAACATGAATTAGTCAAACGGATGCTCAGAGAGGAATCAGCTGTTTTCGCCAAAGATGACATGGACATAGGGTGTATTGAAAATCTCAGAATGGAGATAACATTGACTGATAACATACCAGTGGCAAAGAGATACAACAGTGTGCCACGCCCCTTGTATGCTGAGGTGAAAAGCCACCTTCAGGGGCTCCTGAACAAAAACTTCACCTTTGGTCTGCGTACGGAAAAAGGATGGGAGTTTAAGACTTTGTGTTGATTACAGGGGATTGAACAAGAAGACTGTTCTGGACAGGCATCCCATACCCCGTATACAGGAAATAGTTGATGGTTTGGGAGGAAACTCATGGTTTACAGTTATAGATCAAGGAAAGGCATACCCCCAAAGCTTTGTGGGAGAGGAGTCCAGAAAATACACTGCCTTCAGCACCCCTTGGGCCTTATATGAATGGAATAGAATACCCTTTGGCTTATCAAACAGTCCCTCTGCCTTCCAACGAAGCATGGAGGAAAGTTTAGAGGGGATAAGAGATAGAATCTGTATACCATATTTGGATGACGTTCTTATTTTTAGTCAGTCATTTGAACAACATGTGGAAGATGTCCGTCAGGTACTCAGGCAGCAAAATGAAATGGGGTATTAAACTCAGGGCTGATAAGTGTGACCTATTCAAGAATAAGGTCTGTTATTTAGGAAAAATAATTTCTGCTGAGGGTTACAGAATGGATGTTAAAGAAATTGTAGCAGTGCAAGAACTGGTAAACAGGCCATCAACAAACGTGAGAGAGCTGAGGAAACTACTGGGCTTTATAGGGTACTATAGGGGTTATGTACAGAAGTCGGAGACCCCAGCATCCGGGAAACGAAGGTCCAAGGTAGCTATGCAGTCGGGACAGGCTCTGCCCCACCAGAAAGTTATATGGGAGGATACTCACCAGAGAGCATTAGAAGACTTGGTGATTGTATTGTGTTGTAATGTAATGTGTAATGTGTTGACTAATCCACCTGTGCTTGCTTACCCAGATTTCAAGGACCCTTTTATCCTGCATGTCGATGCCTCTGAAGAGGAATTGGGAGGGGTGTTATACCAACGACAAAGTGGCAAACTGAGAGTCATTGGATATGGCTCCCGCACCCTGACTCAAGCAGAGAGAAACTATCACCTTCACTCAGGGAAACTGGAATTCTTGGCCCTCAAATGGGCAGTGACTGAGCGGTTCCGAGATGACCTATTTTATGCTCCCTCTGTGACAGTGTACAGTGATAATAACCCCTTGACATATGTACTAACTACAGCAAGACTGAATGCCACCAGTCATCGCTGGGTGGCAGAGCTGTCTGACTTTAATCTCACACTGAAGTATCGTCCTGGAAAGGTAAACACTGACGCAGACTTTCTGTCACGCTCTCCTTTGCATGCTGAACATTACATGGAAGAATGCACAGAGAAACACTCACTTGAAATGGTAAAAGCAACACTCAATAATGTTCAAACACAACAGAATGACTGTGTAACGTGGAAATCCACAGTCACACTAAGGCCATCAGTGCAAGATGAGTTGTCATGGTAGGGGGGAACAGTTACAGACCGACTGTCTCCACACGATATCATGCAGGCTCAGTTGAAGGATGCGGCTCTATCGAGAATCTTGGAACTGAAAAGTCAAAGGACTAAGCCTAAACCAACAGAATGTCAACAAGAGTCATACAAGTCAAGCTCCATGTCTCACCAGATGGATTATTACAAAGGACAACAGCTAAAAGGACACAAGTCAGTATAGAACACTGATTTACAAGTACTTACACACTGAAATGGCCCATCTCGGAACAGAAAGAGTGTTGAACTTAGCACGAGAACACTTTTATTGGCCGCGCATGCAACATGACATTGAACACTTTATCACCAAAGTGTGTAAGTGTATCAAACAAAAGAAACCCAGTGTAATAACTAGGGCCCCAATGCAACATGTACGAGCTACAGCTCCTTTCCAGATGATTTCAATTGACTATGTGCATTTGGAGAAAAGCAGAGGGGGCTACGAGTACATTTGAGTTATTTCAGATAACTTTACAAAATTTGCACAAGCCTACCCCACCAGAAATAAGTCAGGGAAAACTGCAGCAAAAAAGCTTTTCGATTATTTTTTCCCCAAAGTTTGGCTTTGTGTCAAAAATCCATCATGATCAGGGAAGAGAGTTTGAATATCAGTTATTCAGAGCCTTGCAGAACTGTACGGGAATAGCCAATTCCAGAACCTCTCCATATCATCCACATGGGAATCCGGTGGAGAGATTTAACCGTACACTGTTGTCAATGTTGCGCACACTATGTCACGCCCTGACCTTAGAGTTCCTTATTATTTTCTATGTTTGGTTAGGTCAGTGTGTGACTTGGGTGGGAAAGTCTATGTTCTCTATTTCTTTGTTTTTGGCCGTGTGTGTGTGTCCCAATCAGAGGCAGCTGTCTATCGTTGTCTCTGATTGGGGATCATACATAAGTTGTCATTTTCCTTTTGGGTTTTGTGGGATCTTGTTTTCTGTTTAGTGTCTGTGCCTGACAGAACTGTTCGCTTTCGTTTTTTGTCTTTGTTATTTTGTTTTGGTGTCATCAATAAAAGGACGATGTACGCCTACCACGCTGCGCCTTGGTCCACTCTTCATTCTACAAACGAGGGCCGTAACACACTAGATGAAGAGAAAAAGGCCAACGGGTGATTATCTGAACAAGGTCATTCATGCATATAATTGTACCACCAGTGATGCTACTGGGTTCTCACCGTATTTCCTGCTATTTGGTCGGGCTCCACTGCTACCTGTTGACCTTGTCTTTGGGTTACAGATAAAGGAACAAGAGAAATCATACCAGGATTATGCTAAGAAGTGGCAGCAACAGATGGCTGAAGCCTATGACATCGCCAGTAGAAACATGGAGAAATCAACAGCAAAGGGAAAAGCCTACTACGATCGGAAGAAAATGAGTTCGGTTCTGGTCTCAGGGGATCGTGTACTGGTGAGGAACATGTCAGAACGTGGGGCGCTGGGAAAGATAAGATCACACTGGGAGGACCAAATACATGTGGTGGTAACCAGGAAAGGTGATGACAGCCCTGTCTATGAGGTCAAACCCGAGAGGAGTACAGGCAGAGCCCGGGTTCTACATTGCAATATGCTCATGTCATGTAATTCCCTACCATTTGAGGAACCTATTGAAACTCCCAGTAGAGGTCTGTGGAGAAGGGATCCACCCCAGCAAAATCAGCAAAATGGGGAGAACGCTGAGTCTGAGAGCTCAGATGAGGATTCTTATCCAGTATTCATCAATAGGCCATGTAGGGATAAAGAGAGCTGACAGAGTAGCACACAACTAGTATCAGATACCAGTGAGGAAACGGGGTCAGACTGATAGAAACTTCACTGTGAAGGAGTGCCAGCCAGTCCTCAGAGAGAGCCCGGAGAGGACGGGTAAATATGGAAACAGCTGAGGGCTCAGAGACTCAATCATCTCATGATGAAGTGGACACTGATTCATTGGGGTCACCCATGACCTTGCCCCGTCGTTCAGCCCGGCAGAGGAGGCCCAGAGACATTCTAACCTATAACACTTTAGGGCTGACAAACTCTGATCAGGATACCAACTAGAGATGTTCTGATGTGTATATATTTTCTTGTTTACCTTTACTAATCACAGTGTGATAATGTTTAGTGGGGATTGTGTCTTTGCCCATAAAGGCAGACTGTACATGTCTAGATAGTTATATGGCTGTTAGGCCAGTTTTCTCCGTTGTTCTCATGACCAGTACTTACATCTTCTGTTTGTTTTGAGGCCAGTGAAATGTTTGGGACAACATTTAGTTTTTGCAGTGGGGTGTTGTAAGTGGCTTAATACAGTTATATTCCAGCCACTAGGGTGTACTCTGGTGAAGCCCATGGGAAATAAATAAATATAGTTTAAGTGAATTGGGAAGAGTAAGAATGAAAAACGAAAGAAAGACTGTAAACAGCTGTTACCTGTGCTGACATGATTAAAAGTGAAGTAAACCACACTTTTCGCATTGTAGTTTATATGATAAGCTCATTGGAAGGGTAATATTTGTTATAGACCACCTTCTGCCCCCAGCTGTGCCCTGGGCACCATATGTGAATTGATTGCCCCCCATTTATCTTCAGAGCTCGTACTGTTAGGTGACCTAAACTGGGACATGCTGAACACCCTGGCTGTTCTACAATCAAAGCTAGATGCCCTCAATCTCACACAAATTATCAATGAACCTACCAGGTACTACCCCAAATCTGTAAACACGGGTACCCTCATAGATATCATCCTGACCAACCTGCCCTCTAAATACACCTCTGCTGTCTTCAACCAGGATCTCAGCGATCACTGCTTCATTGCCTGCGTCCGTAATGGGTCTGCGGTCAAACGACCACCCCTCATCACTGTCAAAACAGTTCAGCGAGCAGGCCTTTCTAATCGGGTATCCTGGAAGGATATTGACCTCATTCCGTCAGTAGAGGATGCCTGGTAATTCTTTAAAAGTGCTTTCCTCACCATCTTAAATAAGCATGCCCCATTCAAAAAATGTATAAACAGGAGCAGATATAGCACTTGGTTCACTCCAGACCTGACTGCCCTTGACTGCCCAGCACAAAAACATCCTGTGGCATACTGCATTAGCATCGAATAGCCCGCGCGATATGCAACTTTTCAGGGAAGTTAGGAATCAATATACACAGGCAGTTAGGAAAGCAAAGGCCATCTTCAAACAGAAATTTGCATCCTGTAGCACAAACTCCAAAAAGTTCTGGGACACTGTAAAGTCCTTGGAGAATAAGAGCACCTCCTCCCAGCGGCCCACTGCACTAAGGCTAGGAAACACTGTCACCACCAATAAATCCACGATAATTGAGAATTTCAATAAGCATTTTTCTACGGCTGGCCATGCTTTCCACCTGGCTACCCCTACCCCGGTCAACAGCCCTGCACCCCCCACAGCAACTTGCCCAAACCTCCCCCATTTCTCCTTCACCCAAATCCAGATAGCTGATGTTCTGAAAGAGTTGCAAAATCTGGACCCCTACAAATCAGCTGGGCTAGACAATCTGGACCCTCTTTTTCTAAAATGATCTGCCGCAATTGTTGCAACCGCTGTTACTAGCCTGTTCAACCTCTCTTTCGTATCGTCTGAGATTCCCATAGATTGAAAAGCTGCCGCAATCATCCCCCTCTTCAAATGGGGAGACACTCTAGACCCAAACTGTTACAGACCTATATCTATCCTACCCTGCCTTTTCTAAGGTCTTCGAAAGCCAAGTTAACAAACAGATCACCGACCATTTCAAATCTCACCGTACCTTCTCTGCTATGCAATCTGGTTTCCGAGCTGGTCATGGGTGCACCTCAGCCACGCTCAAGGTCCTAAACGACATCATAACCGCCATCGATAAAAGACAATACTGTGCAGCCGTATTCATCGACCTGGCCAAGGCTTTCGACTCTGTCAATCACCACATTCTTATCGGCAGACTCAACAGCCTTGGTTTCTCAAATGACTGCCTCGCCTGGTTCACCAACTACTTCTCAGACAGAGTTTAGTGAGTCAAATTGGAGGGCCTGTTGTCCGGACCTCTGGCAGGCTCTATGGGGGTGCCACAGGGTTCAATTCTCGGGCTGACTCTTTTCTCTGTATACATCAATGATGTCGCTCTTGCTGCTGGTGAGTCTCTGATCCACCTCTACGCAGACGACACCATTCGGTATACTTCTGGCCCTTCTTTGGACACTGTGTTAAAAAACCTCCAGACAAGCTTCAATGCCATACAACTCTCCTTCCGTGGCCTCCAACTGCTCTTAAATGCAAGTAAAACTGAATGCATGCTCTTCAACCGATCGCTGCCCCACACCTGCACGCCCGTCCAGCATCACTACTCTGGACGGTTCTGACTTAGAATATGTGGACAATTACAAATACCTAGGTGTCTGGTTAGACTGTAAACTCTCCTTCCAGACTCACATTAAGCATACTACCCACCACTGCGACCTGTATGCTCTCGTTGGCTGGCCCTCGCTTCATATTCGTCGCCAAACCCACTGGCTCCAGGTCATCTATAAGTCTTTGCTAGGTAAAGCCCCACCTTATCTCAGCTCACTGGTCACCATAGCAGCACCCACCCGTAGCACGAGCTCCAGCAGGTATATTTCACTGGTCACCCCCAAAGCCTATTCCTCCTTTGGCCGCCTTTCATTCCAGTTCTCTGCTGCCAATGACTGGAACGAATTGCAAAAATCACTGAAGCTGGAGACTCATATCTCCCTCACTAACTTTAGCATCAGCTGTTAGAGCAGCTCACAGATCATTGCACAGCCCATCTGTAAATAGCCCATCCAACTACCTCATCCCCATATTGTTTTTTTGTTGTTGCTCCTTTGTACCCCAGTATCTCTACTTGCACATTCATCTTCTGCATATCTATCACTCCAGTGTTTAATTTCTAAATTGTAATTACTTCGCCATTACGGCCTATTTATTGCCTTACCTCCCTAATCTTACCTCATTTGCACACACTGTATATAGATTTTTTCTATTGTGTTATTGACTGTACGTTTGTTTATTCCATGTGTAACTCTGTGTTGTTTGTGTCGCACTGCTTTGCTTTATCTTGGCCAGGTCGCAGTTGTAAATGAGAACTTGTTCTCAACTGGCCTACCTGGTTAAATAAAGGTGAAATATATATATTTTTTAAAAGCTGACTCGACAGGCTGCCATGCCTCAGCAGGTTCGATAGGCTCCCATGCCTCAGTTAGGTGAACAGGTTCCCGTGCCTCGACTGAGGCAACCGGGGAGGTCTCAGCCGGCTCATCGGGCTCTCACACCCCAGCCGGTTCGTCAGCTTTCTGCGCCTCAGCGGAGGTGACCGGTCCGCTCCTGATCCCCGGGATCGTCCCTTTGGTTGGCGTCCTGCGGCTGGACTCGCGCGCCGGGGAGGGAGTATTACCACGTATACTCTCTCTCCGGCGCTCTAGGTCGACATGCTCCCGCGTCTCAGCCGGATCGGCAGGTTCCCGCGCCTTAGCAGAGGTGACCCGTCCACTCCTGATCCCCGGGATCGTCATTTTGGTCGGCGTCCTGCGGCCGGTGCCGCGGGGAGGGGGTACTGTCACGTGTGCTCCCTCTCTGGCCTCTAGGTCACCAGGCTTCTCATTATGGCACACTCCTGTCACCATCGTAACACGCATCAGCGCATAATGACACTCACCTGGACTCCATCACCTCCTTGATTACCTGCCCTTTATATGTCACTCCCTTTGGTTCCTTTCCAATGTGTCATTGTTTCTGTTTCAGTTTCATGTCTGTGCGTTGTTCGTGTTTCTTGTTTAGTATTATGTTCCGTTTATTTTATTAAAACCAGCAGGGAGCAGCAGGGACCAGCAGAAACAGCAGGGAGCAGGTCTCGAACCCTCAACCTTCTAGCCCGAGGTCCGGCGCGCTATCGACTGTGCCGCAAAAGCATGCTCGTGCGGCAGAGTCGATTTCCGCGCTTATAAACCCAGGGTCGTTACACTACTCCCTCCTTTCAAAGAGCGCGTCCTCACGCTAGCTTGCGACTCTACGTCTTACAGGAACGCGCTCACCGGCCAAGCACACGCACTGTCGTGGATGCAAGGTCCGATCACTTCTGACACCAGTGTAATGAAACAGCAGGAAGCAGGTCTCGAACCCTCGACCCCCTAGCCCGAGGTCCGGCGCGCTATCGACTGTGCCGCAAAAGAATGCTCGTGCGACACAGCCGACCTCCGCGCTTATAAACCCAGGGTAGTTACAATATGTAAAGGTTCTCCAAACCATTTTTTTGTGATTCATAAATACTTTCCTAAACCTAAATAATCCACAAGATCAGAGCATTTTCAAATCTACCAATTGGTGCTGAAACGGAGACGAATATGCAGATATTTAAATGTCGCTCTATTATTGATCCCTAATATTTTCAACCAGTTCTCTCGATATATTCTAGTGAGTCTGTCGACAACATTCTAACTAAAAGGTACACAGTATTTAAAGGGATGGCTTAAGATAAATGTACTGAAAACCCTATTGAATGAAAACTCCACGAGAAAATCTGTTGGTTTCCAGAGGTTGAATGAAATTTAATCAGAGCGTGCAAGGTAGCCACACCTGCAGAGTGTGTTAGGTGACTGAATAAGGTAAGTCTGAATACCAAATACCTAAGTTGGAATCGGCCCCTAAGAGCTTAGTGCCGTGATGCCAAAATAGCCTAACGCACATCTGGCCCCTCACTGTCCCTTCCATCAGCCCTGACCAGATACTTGGCACAGGTTAGGCCAGTGCTGCATCTCTGCATGTGCAATAAACCTGCAGCCCTGTGGACTGGTCAAACCATGACAATGTTTAACAGTCCTCTCAGAACACACAGTCTTTAACAGGCCCCTGTCCCCTGCTAGTAAAGCCAGAAGGCCTCCAGGAGAACTGCTGTCCCGCAGTGGGACTCCCCCCGACACCACGCATCGGGTCAGATGAAACATCGTAAATCCAGTCCCAGTCTTTGACATTGTACCAGGCCCTGGGCCCGGCTTGCCTACCTTCTCTTTGACGCCCCTGTGCTTTAATAACTGGTAAAAACCGCTACACTCCACACTGTTTACAGAATTCATAATTCTCCATTCAGGGTGTTTAGTATCACATAGAAACGTGAGGGACACCAACGATCAGTTATGTGTTAAGGATGGGTAAGACAAGAGCGACTAAAGGATTCTGGTCAACAGATTTAATGTGTGAAGACTGAACTTTGGCCCAGTCATAACATATCCCCCTTTAATGTAATCAAAAAAAGAACACTCAGGTTTCTAGAAAAAGATAGTTGGCAAAGAGCTCTAGAACTTTCCCTTTCGTCATTAGCTGTTTGATTTAATATGAGTGCTGACGAATGGTGATGCAGACATGGTTTCTTCCACTCACCTCTCCTTGGAGATGTTCTTACTCTCCCGCTTCCAAGTGTTCTTAAAGTCGCTGCAGAACTCGTACCAGAGCATGAAGACGTAACCGGGGGCCACCTCCTTCTCCCCAGACTTTGGCTTGAGCCCAAAGTAGCTCACCATGTCCAGGAAGCTGTGTGGGAGAAACAGAGGGAAGAAGAGAGAGCGAAGAGAGAGACGGGCAGTGAGAGAACATCTCACTGGGTCACAGGGGACAGCCGGTAGCAGAGGCTCCATTATCACATTGACCTCTACTACAACCTGGAGGGGAACAGTGCCAGGGGACCCAGGCAAGCGCTGGGTCACCGACCCCCCCCTCCACACACACACACACACACACACACACACACACACACACACACACACACACACACACACACACACACACACACACACACACACACACACACACACACACACACACACACACACACACACACGTGAATGAATTGCCCCTTGGGGATTAATAAAGTTGTATTGTATTGTACACACACATTGATAACGTTCATCCAACTTGCTATCTGAGACATCAAATCCAGTAATAGTAGAGACTACAGCTTGTGGACACATCAGATGACCAAGACATGAAGATATTCAAGATTCTCATTCAAGATTCACAGCCTTAACGAGAAGAGAATCTACAGCCCTTGTATGGCAGCTCCTCAGACTAATTCAATTGTAACCAAATCTAAACTCTCCACAAGGCTCACAGCAGTGCTCACAGGGTTTAAAAAGCAGCCTGCTCCTCTGGGGCTTTCTCTAACCCAAACATTGAAAAAAAATGTTTTGCCCAGCCTGTCAAGCGCTTGATATAGAGGCACAATGATTCAGGAGATGCTCCCAGATTGACACAGAGGTTTTTGACTTCCAGATGGTAGGTGGCTGTTGCGACGCTAATGTAAGACATGTTGGGAGGGGAGTGTTGGGGGATGGGGAAATGTGCGCGGCAGACGGCTGCTCCCATAGACTAGCCGCTTCCCATTCCCCAGATATCCGTCATGTGCTCCTCCGACGCTCCAGCGCCCGGGAAGATGGTGCAGTAGATCATCCTCGTCTTGACTCGTTCCACAACCAGACTAGGCCAGGCCAGCGGAACCCAGGAGGAACAGAACATACCAAATTGACATCCATTCTGTAGGCCTTTGTAGACCCGACCAGCACGGCCCAGCGTGATTAACTAGGCCCCTTTTGTATTGGCTCCTTCCCTGACCCTGGGTCAGGTGTCAGAGCTCACACAAATCACGCACAGTCTGTAGTGTGGTAAGCTTAGCTCTTTTCCTTACTCTCTCTGTCACACACACACACGCACACGCACACACACACAAAGACACCACACACACACTCACACAAAGACACAACACACACACACAAAGATGCACCACTCGCACGCACGCACACACACACACACACACACACACACACACACACACACACACACACACACACACACACACACACACACACACACACACACACACACACACACACACACACACACCCACCCACACACACACACACACACACACACACACACACACACACATATATATATACACACTGAGTCCTACAAGCACATACCACGCACTTCTGGAGGGCTATGACGCACCTGCCGTGAGACCTTTTATTACTGTACCTATGTTCAGCATTCCTCACTGACGGATAAAAGCCTGGGCAACAGGGAATATCACATGGATGTTTGGACTGCTAAGATAACATTCCATACAACAACAGATTAGAAAGGGAAACACGACATCTTCAATAGACAATGGATAATGTATAATAGAAGTTGTGACAGTTCAAATATCCCTCCAGCTAACAACCCTTTAACCACATACGTATGTAAGCAGCACACACGCTGCAGTCGTTTCATATGAAATTGAGCATGATGAGGGAGGGGAAACTTAATGGTCCATTAACTGTGGACGTATCAGGAAACCTCAGGGAAACTGAAACATAAAAGAAACTAATTAGGATTGCATGTTCAGGAAAGGACCTCATTGCTCACTGCATAGGGTACCCAGGATATTGAGCACGAAACTCACATTAAATCTCTGAAACTGTCATAAACTGTGTATCATGTCAGCTTTCCATAAAGTAATTTTGCCAACCTATTGACAAAATTAATGTACTTTCTCTACAACCCAAATGTCATAGCAACCGGTCCTTCCTATGATGATGGTTGGCTTCAGGCCATAACAGACAAATTCACTCCCGTTCCTTAAGGGGTTGACCCTGTGTTTCAGTAGCTGGCAGTGATGATGTGATGTCTATGAGCCTTATTAACACGGGGCCCTAATGTGTGGCTGTGTCGGTGGGGTAGATGCCTCATCCAGGACAGATGTGAGGGTCGGGGCCCACCCACGCCCCACAGAACAAACGGTACACACACACTACAGCACACACACACACCACACCACGGCCCACCGCCCATATTCATCACCAGCGTGTCACTTTTATGAGGTGCGTCCCTGGGAACCTGAGAGGGCCCCCCCCAGCGGCAGGCAGCCCCGGACTGTTTGGATGAAATTAAAGGCAAACTTCATTAAAGGCTAGGGGCCGTCAGCCGTGGGACCCTTTTGATCAATATCCCCAAGTTCAAGACCTTCATTACACTGGTGTCAGTCACACAGTCACATAGAGAGATATCATAATACCACCGGGAGAAGGAGAGAGAGAGAGAGGAAGAGAGGAAAGCGAGAGACAGAGAAAGAAGGCAGAGGGAGTGAGAGAGAGATGGAGTGAAAGACACAGAGAGAGAGATGGAGAGACCCATGCTTTGCCAATCTGAGTGCTTCTCTTGGCTTGAAATGGAAACATGTAACAGGGATGTTTGGAAACATTGGCTGAGTTGTAGTATTGTCCAAAGCAATCAACATCTTACAGTTTATAGTTTCCATTTTCCAGCGTCAAGCGTCCTTTGGTTTCTCCTTCATGTGCTTTTCATGATTTATTTTGGAATCTGGAGAGTTACGATTTAAAGCAAACAATTCTGGTCTCTATCTAAACAAGGAAAAATAATCTATTTGCTTTGTTTGTTCTTTCTAGTGTGTTTTTCCAATATGACATTTTCCAGATATGTTTTTTCTCTGACACTAGTTAAACGTCTGCCAGTTGAGCATTTCTCCATAAATAAGGTGGGCCTTCTTACAGTGACTCTTGAGTTTGCAGTACCAAACACGGAAGATAAGGCCTGATAACAACTAGAGTGGAGTGAGCACAGTGTGTGTATGTAAGCATGGCGGGTTATTGGCGTTGGCACAGTGTATGTGAGTTTGGTGAGTGTGTGTGAACATGTAAGTGTAGTGTCTGTGTCTGTCTCCATAGGCAGCCCTCCAGACAGCCCTTCCCTATCTCGGGGCTAGTCTACATTGTGCCAGGTTATGACCTGGAGATTCCCACAGGAGACCAAAACAAAAGTATGAAAATGTATGCGTTCACTACTGTAAGTTGCTGTAGATAAGAGCATCTGATAAATGACTCAAATGTACTAAATGACAGAAGACCCTGAATGGCTACATGACATCCACCATCCATTATACTTGGCTGAGTTCCCTTCTGTTTGTCAGAATGTATTACAGAGGTATGCAAACAGCCAGGTCAGGAAATACAGAGCTCCTCTGTGACACGTTGTTTGGTCTATGACCTCTAGGTTAATTGTGTTGTGTTATATTAGAACGGACAGAGACCATTCACACCTTTTCTGTGCAGCTTTGAGCCGGTCGTCCTCAGCACTGTGGTCCTTTTGAACTGGAAAAGACAAAACAACAGCATGGATTAGATGAATACACATGGAGTAAACAGACCTATGTGTGAGCCAGTATGGGAGGCTTGGAGGTCACAGTACATACAGTAGTGGGAATAGATATTTCCAAATGGAGGTAAACTGAGGTACACCAATGACACTCCATGCAGTCCCGCTGGTACAGATGGGGGTCCTGTGGGTACAGACCTATCCTCTCCCAGGAGGAGTGTCAGGGTGGAGGGTGGAGGGTCATTAGCATGACATGTCTAAGGTGGTGGAGCATGTGGTAGAGGTGTCCATGGATTTCACCGTGGTGAATTGTAAGAGGTGAGATGTTTGTGTGTGAGTGTGTTGATGAGGAGTGTGAGGTGGTGGTGTCTGGGGTGGGGGTGTAAGGAGAGGTCTAAGTGTGGACTGTGTGTTGAGGAGGGGAGAGGGGCAGAGGTGCGTAGCAGGGGCACAGGCAGCACAGCACAGCGCAGGGCTGAAGAGTGAGTGTATGAGGCTTGGGAACTGGAGGCTCCTGTGGACTCCTGCCATGTAAAAGTGTCTAAATGCAAGGCAGATGTGTGCGGCGGGCCAGGGCGAGGTGCAAGAATTTATCTAGGGCCAGAGAGTGCCTGTGATCTCAGATTTATTGCATTTTCCAGATTCATCCTTTTTACAATGATGGGGGACCTTTCCCACTTGAAGATTTAAGAGGGGGAAGTCTCCCAAAAAATTGTTCAAAGGCAGGTTTGGGGGTCTTTTGGGAGAGGGTGAGCTTAAGCTGCTACCACCCCTTTTGCTTAGCTTTTTTTTACATAAGCAGGCTGATTGTCTGAAGTAAACCTAATGAAGGGAAGGGTGGCCATGGCTGGGATTGGGGAGGAGGGGGGAGAGCCATGACCAATGGCGTTAGGCCCAGCGGGGGGTTCAGGCTGGCGCCTGAGGTCCTCTCTGGTGCGGCTCTGTGTAGAGGTGGCACCAGGCCGGCCGGCGCTCTGAGAGAGAGCGGCCCACAGAGAGAGAGAGAGAGAGAGAGAGAGAGAGAGAGAGAGAGAGAGAGAGAGAGAGAGAGAGAGAGAGAGAGAGAGAGAGAGAGAAAGAGAGAGAGAAAGAGGATGTGTGAAGTTTCTCTTCCTCCGCTCCCTGTGTAAACATGAAACCAGTAGTGGCTAACTAGAAAGTTATGAGACGCTCATGCTGAGAAGGACAATAAATTAGGCCTTTAAAACTCTGACACACTTTTCCAAACCACTGGTTTACCAAGCAGTCAGATAACAAAGTGCTAGGAAACTACATATATAAGCTGTGTTAAGGACCTGGAACCTCTCTGGGAAAAAACACACAATCTTTACTGCATCAGTGACTACAGCTCCGTACTATAAAAATGTTTTGATGTGTGTATGCCATTTCCATACATACTCAATCAAACATCAAAAGGAGCTGTAACGTGTACGTGTGAAAGTTTTTGTGTGTGTCGATAAATCTCTTGTTCTCGGAAACGCTAAATATACCTTGCCAGCCCTAATCTTTGAACTTTGTTAAGCTGTGCTGGTTTTCATATTGTTGTCCTATCAAGAGGGAGCTTACGGCCTCCTACTACCATAGCACAAACAAGCACACTTGTTTTCAAAACCTCTGCCCAAGACAACATAATTATCATTGTTTGCCAACACAGTGAAGAGCTCAGGATTGTGCATATATGACCAACCCAGATGATTATGACCATAACAGCCTGGTGGGGAAGGGTTGTGAGCTTAGCCTGGTGGACACCAGTGTGCAATGGGATCTTTAGTGACAGACATCTTAAATTAGGGACTGACTGCACCCTTTGCAGGGCAGTGTCCTTGTCACAGCCCTGGGGCATTGGGACGAGAGGGAGGAACATCTCCCTGGGCCAGACACCTCTCAGCAGTAAACATAAAGGAAAACACCTCACAGAGTGAGTCCAACCCATGAGGAGAAGTCAGCCGTTAAAGGACTATATGGCATGCCATGTTAAACAGACACTTTCCACTCAACATATAGTTATTTGGAAAAGTTGAATATTAGTAACTGGGTTGTGATTCATTGACAACAAAGAGAGCTTATTGAACAACACATAAAAGCCCAAAGAACACTACACAAATAAAACATGACAGAACTAAAGATTCAAGTGGGAAATTTTGTTTTAAATTAGTCACGGTGTGTATTCACTACTCAAAATGTCCCTGAAGGATTCAAAGAGTTTCTATTAAAGTGAAAACAGAAAGGTGGGTTTGGTTCATTGTTTTTGTAGAAACTAACAAAACATTCTTTCAACGCTAATAAACAGTTCTGAAGGAAAGGGAAAATACTTGCTCCCAAACTGCTGAAGCATTGCATAAATAGGCTAACTGAGTGCTGCTGAAAGTTAGGGACTCAACATTTCAGCATTCTACCAAAAAACATATAATGAGAGGGGGAGCAGTATTATATGTACAGAAAGGAAGCAGAGGTGGTCACGGGTAATGGCAGAGTAATGCCTTACAAGACAAAGGCTCAATGACTTGGAGCTGTAGGAGCGTTGTAGGAGTGTTGTAGGAGTGTTGTGAGATCACAAGCAGGTTTGCGAAGCAGGGCCTAGGGCGTTGGGGTTCAGCTGTGGGCCCTGCTGAGAGGGAGCAGCCTGCCGGCCCCCACAGCCTCCACACAGCCTCCACACAGCCTCCCAAGCAGTTCTGGGTCAGCGCTCCACAGACACGGTCACATGAGCTGCTCTGCTCCCCTGCCTCGCACAGGAGCAAGCATGGAGTGCACTATGACAAACAGACTGTCCCTCCTCCATTAAAAAAGTATACAGTATGTGTGAGATAATTCATACTGGCTCCCTTCCTACACATGCTTGGTTATGGTTATAGCTGTCCATCAATACCAATGACGACATTGGTACCACAAGCACACCAGCACGCATGCACGCCTGGACAACACTAATATTGTTTCCATGGTCAATGAAATATTTTGAGAGAACTTCCCTGTCACGTTCCTGACCTTATTTCCTTTGTTTAGCCTTGTTTAGTTAGTCAGGATGTGAGCTGGGTGGGCATTCTATGTTATGTGTTTCTATGTTGGGTTCATTGTATTAGCCTGATATGGTTTTCAATCAGGGGCAGGTGTTTTACGTTTCCTCTGATTGAGAACCATATTAAGGTAGGCTGTTCTCACTGTTTGTTTGTGGGTGATTGTTGCTGTGTCTGTTTCACCACACGGTTTCGTTTCGTTTCGTTTCGTTCGTTCGTTCGTTCGTTCGTTCGTTCGTTTGTTCCTACCTGTTCGTGCGTTCATGTTTTATGTTCTCAAGTTCAGGTCTGTTCACGTCGTTTTGTTATTTTGTATTTTGTCAGTGTTCTGTTTTGTTGGATATCATTAAAATTCGACATCATGAACATTCACCACGCTGCGCCTTGGTCCTCCTCTCTTCCACCTAAAGACGAGCGTTACATTCCCAACCCTTTTGTGTGATAACTGTTGTTTTGTTCTGTGTATTGAAGTCATGGAACCATCGCCAGGAGATGAATAATGGAATGGACATCTCTGGCACTAAACCTTGCTGCTTCACAAGTATGTGCAATTGCTGGAGGATCTCTGTTTATTAATAACGGATTATAAGTTTCCCACTGGAAAGTTTATGTTCAAGATGTTTTTTTGTAAACCAATACCATTTTGTAGCCAGTGGCAACGACAATGGTTTAAAGCCCTTTCAAATATTCTGTGATATTGACCAAGACTACATGTTTGACACACTGGAATGTTAAAGGGAATAAAAACAGTCTATAATACATTTCCGTTTGCAATATGTAACTAGGAGAAAAGGATACCAAGGCAGACTTTGTTTGCAATGAATACGGTACTCGAAACATCTCTATGCTGAAAACACTTCCCTGCCTCCAGTTCTCACTCTCTACCTCCCGACATGTGGATGCAATCTCTCTCTGAGACAACTCATTTGCATATTTTATAGAAAGACCCTATTGTTTCCCAATATTCTCTGTCTGCCGCAAGTAATGTGTGTAATTTGCCCTTCAATGGAGTAAAACGTAGATCCCCTTGTGACACTTTTGTTTGTCACTAATACTTTGGAGAGATAAGAGGTTGTTGAAGATGTTGGCAAGGGAGAGAGAGAGGAGGCTTCCCTTTAAGCCAACTCAGATGCCCTACCAGACCTATAGAGGGCCATAGACCTGAGGCAGTGTTTTTGTTAATAGCCTGCTCTTTGTGGCTCTTTGTGGCATGTAGAAATGTGGGAAGGCCCTCGCCTCGCCTGTGTAAAATTGGTGAAGGTGGCGAAATTGCATGCAGGTGGTTGTTGGCTTGCCAAGATGCTTGAGTTGCAGTCTGTTTGGTTGATGTTTACCCACAGCGAGAGTGATGATAGCTTGATCGTTTAAAGCCAATGAACTGTATCCAATATTGTGAGAACATTGCCAGAAGCACCACTACATACTGTTTGGGACAAAATGCAGAGTCCTAGTTGGCACTCATTCAAATGAGGAAGAGGTTCTGTATGCATTATGTTGCTTTAGTGTCACGAGCCTGGTACCTGCTCTGTATAAGCCTGACAAGGCACCTCTCCCTCTGTCTGCATGCCACGTTGTAATGCATGTTAGGAGCGGACGTGTTGCTGCTATGTGAACAATAACTCCTGGGACTATTTACACAGTCATTTCCAGTAAATCAGGGATTACAGCGCGTCTCTGTAAACTCATTTCCTCTCCCTTTCACATTCCCATGATCAATAGTAATCACAGTTGAACCTGTTGGCCAACGGAGTAACACTCCGAGATGGATGTCACTTTCTCTTTTGGAACACTGTGACATCTGCGCTTCCTCATGCTGCATACCACAGAAACCTTACAGGAGCCCATTTCTGCATGATGGAAGTAGATAAGCTTTATGCTTTCTATGGAAGCAGCTTTACTAGCTGACTGACTGGCTTTGCAGGGCACTGGAGGGGGCTGTGGGGAGGGAAGGCTCTGGGGTGAAGATGCCTAGTGGAGGGGGAGAGGTGGAGGGGATCAGAGTGTCTCTGTCTCGGTGTAGTATGTCCCTGGCTGCCACGGTGGTCCCCAAAATGTCCCACTGAGTACAGCCAGCCTTTACGAGGCCTCAGCCAGGGATGTCCTGCCAGCTTTATAGCAGTCATGAGTACAGGCAGCATGTTAAGGGCAATGTGATCCTCTCTGCAGGGTTAGGCTTTAGACTCCTGTCCCTGTGCTGTCAGAAAGGCAGCCCCCTCTAACTGACACTGGGCCTGGGCTCCACCATCACCCAACTAACCGCCTGACAGGGCACAAAATATATATAGGAGAGCTAAATTACAGCTTTGGGCTTTAATGGTTCCTCTCAGTGTTTTGGAGGAAGGAAAACAGGACCTCTCTAGTTTCTCTCTGAGTTTGGTTTCTTTACTTGACATTCTCCTCAGCAATAAATAGTCTATGTGGAGAATGTTTCATCTCTGGAGAACAGTGGGTTCATTCTCCATTCAGAGAAGTGACAGGCTGGCTTAGAGACATGACAGAGGGGGTGAATATATCATCACTATCTACTGGTAGAATTTGGGAGTGTGTCACAGAGCATGATTTGGAGGGAGGAGGAGGGGGAAGGTCGTCTCATCACTCAGTCCAGTGGATGGGCTCTGACACAGGCCTCTGCTTGCCTCAGGTGCAGTGAGTGATATCAAACATTCAAGGATCCTAATTTCCAAGAGCTGTCATTACAATCGGTAGAAGAAGAAGTGGCCTGTGGAGGCCAAGGGGAGAGTAAACACATCTAAACACCCAATCAGGCCAGAACCAATGTAGCCTCTCTGGCCCCTGGCTTTATTATCTCTCTCACTGGGGATCAAACCGCCTTCGCTGCCCGGCCTGGCTGCCTGTATTAGGTGACACGCAATGATTTCAACCCCCTGAGTCTGCTGGAGCAACATCTACTAAAACAACACATAGCACCCCCTGGTTGTCAACACATAGGGCCTTGTCTCCTCCTCTCTTCGGTTCCGGTTTGTTTTACTCACCGGTCGAGACGAAGGCCTCCATTTTCTCCTTGAAGGGCTGGAGGTTCTCCTCGGAGGAGTTAGCACACACCTTCTGCACATCCTTTTCACACGCTGGGGGAGAGAGAAAGCAGGAAACGTTCAATATTGAACATTTCTCAGCAGGAATGGATTAAAAAAGTTTTGGCCTGGGGTGGGTGGAGGAGAGAAAGTGTGAGAAAGAGTAGACTGTGTCCTATGGTGTACTGTGTGAAATTGGCATTTGTTTTTTATTGTCAGAGCCTCATCATTGGGCTAAGGTATAAAACAATAACTAGCGTGCCCAAACAGCAAATGTAGCACATTAATTAATGACATGTGAGAGTGGGTATCACGTTTCCAACACTTTCATAAGTTAGTTAACCAAAGCCTGCCGAGGGGAAACATTTGAGGGAAAAGAAGTGTGTGAATCTCTTCCAAAACATCCCAACCAGATGGCTATTAAAGAGAACTGGCAATCACTTTAAATGAGCTTGGTCTGCATTCAAAATGGAAACAGAGATCATGTTTCATTATCAGTAAAGCCAAGTAATAGTCTTTAAAGGGGCTTTAACACCATTTTCTGGGGGCAAAAATAAGAAATTGATTATAAATCAACACATCAACCATTCAATAGACAAATTATGGAAATATAGTTTTGTCCAAAGACTTTTGAATGGGAGTAGGGTGTTCAATCTGTTACTCTAAAAGAATTAGAGGAGATAACATAATATGTTGAAGCCACATATACTGGGGCACCTCTGTTGTAGCCACAGGTACTGGGCCAGCCACCCAAAACATTGAGTGTATGGCCCACTAGCTAGATGGGACATTTTTGTCACGACTTCCGCCGAAGTCGGTCCCTCTCCTTGTTCGGGCGGTGTTCGGCGGTCGACGTCACCGACCTTCTAGCCATCATTGATCCATTTTTCATTTTCCATTGGTTTTGTCTTGTCTTCCTACACACCTGGTTCCAATCCCATCAGTTACATGTTGTGTATTTAACCCTCTGTTTCCCCTCATGTCCTTGTCGGAGATTGTTTGTTGTATGTAGGTGTTTATTGTTAATTCTGGTGTGCGACGGGTTTTGCACCCTCTACTTGTTATTTTGTAAACTTCCCAGGAGTCACGTGTATCCCCTCTCACAGGCGGAGACGGAGGCTATGGAAACATATGTCTCCGAATCCCTGCATCAGGGGTACATTCGGTCCTCCACTTCACCCGCCTCCTCGAGTTTCTTTTTTGTGAAGAAGAAGGATGGGGGTCTGCGCCCGTGTATTCACTATCGGGGTCTGAACCAGATCACGGTGAGGTATAGTTACCCGCTACCGCTCATAGCTACAGCGATAGAGTCAATGCACAGGGCGGGCTTCTTCACCAAACTAGATCTCAGGAGCGCTTACAACCTGGTGCGTATCCGAGAGGGAGACGAGTGGAAGACAGCTTTCAGTACAACCTCTGGGCACTATAAGTACCTCGTCATGCCGTACGTGTTGATGAATGCGCCCTCAGTCTTCCAAGCCTTTGTAGACAAGATTTTCAGGGACCTGCACGGGCAGGGTGTAGTGGTGTATATTGACGACATTTTGATATACTCCGCTACACACGCTGAGCATGTGTCCCTGGTGCGCAGAGTGCTTGGTCGCCTGTTGGAGCATGCCCTGTACGTCAAGGCTGAGAAATGCCTGTTCTTCCAACAGTCCATCTCCTTCCTAGGGTATTGCATTTCCATGTCAGGGGTGGAGATGGAGAGTGACCGCATTGCAGCCGTGAGTAATTGGCCGACTCCCACCACGGTAAAGGAGGTGCAGCGGTTCTTAGGGTTTGCCAACTACTACCAGAGGTTTATCCGGGGTTTTGGTCAGGTGGCAGCTCCCATTACCTCACTGCTGAAGGGGGGCCTGGTGTGCTTGCAGTGGTCAGCTGAGGCGGACAGGGCTTTTAGTCACCTGAGGGCTCTGTTTACCTCGGCTCCCATGCTGGCCCATCCGGATCCCTCTTTGGCGTTCATAGTGGAGGTGGACGTGTCCGAGGCTGGGATAGGAGCCGTGCTCTCTCAGCGCTCGGGTACGCCACTGAAGCACCGCCCTTGTGCCTTCTTCTCGAAGAAGCTCAGCCCGGCAGAGCGAAACTATGATGTGGGGGACCGGGAGCTGTTGGCTGTCGTCAAGGCCTTGAAGGCGTGGAGACATTGGCTTGAGGGGGCTGAAGACTGAACCCTCGCCAGGCAAGGTGGGCCATGTTTTTCACCCGTTTTGTATTTACCATTTCATACAGACCAGGCTCACAGAATGCTGAGGCAGACGCATTGTCCCGGCTGTATGATATTGAGGAGCGGCCCATGGATCCCACTCCCATACTCCCAGCCTCTCGCCTGGTGGCACCAGTAGTGTGGGAGCTGGACGCGGACATTGAGCAGGCTATGCGTACAGAGCCCGCTCCCCTTCAATGTCCGGCTGGGCGTCTGTACGTTCCATCTGCTGTCCGCGACCGGCTAATCTATTGGACACATACGTCACCCTCTTCTGGTCATCCTGCTATCGGTCGGACGGTGCGCTGTCTTAGTGAGAAGTACTGGTGGCCCACTTTAGCTAAGGACGTGAGGGTTTATGTTACCTCCTGCTCGGTGTGCGCCCAGTGTAAGGCTCCTAGACACCTGCCCAGAGGTAAGTTACAACCCTTACCCGTTCCACAACGGCCATGGTCGCACCTGTCAGTGGATATCCTGACTGATCTTCCTCCTTCACAGGGAAACACCACTATCCTGGTCGTTGTGGATCGTTTCTCTAAGTCCTGCCGTGTCCTCCCTCTGCCCGGTCTACCTTCGGCCCTACAGACTGCGGAGGCCTTGTTTACACACGTCTTCCGGCACTACGGGGTGCCTGAGGATATAGTGTCTGATCGAGGTCCCCAGATCACTTCAAGGGTCTGGAAGGCGTTCATGGAACGTCTGGGGATCTTGGTTAGCCTTACCTCAGGTTTTCACCCCGAGAGTAACGTGCAGGTGGAGAGAGTAAACCAGGATGTGGGTAGGTTTCTGAGGTCTTATTGCCAGGACCAGCCGGGGGAGTGGGCAGCGTTCGTGCCCTGGGCAGAGATGGCCTAGAACTCGCTCAGCCACTCCTCCACAAACCTCACCCCCTTCCAGTGTGTATTGGGGTATCAGCCAGCATCAGAGTCAGACCGAGGCTCCTGCGGTGGACGACTGGTTCCGGCGCGTGGAGGAGACATTGGCCCCGCTCATTTCCATCTTCAGCGTGCCGTGCTGCGCCAGAAAGTGGGCGCAGACCGTCATCGCAGTAAGGCCCCGGTGTTCCCACCAGGGGATCGGGTCTGGCTCTCGACCCGAAACCTGCCCCTTCGCCTGCCCTGCCGGAAGCTGGGTCCGTGGTTTGTGGGGCCATTTAAAGTCCTGAGGAGAGTGAACGAGGTATGTTATAGGTTACAGCTTCCCCCAATTACGGTATTAACCCCTCGTTCCATGTGTCTCTCCTCAGGCCAGTGGTGGCTGGCCCACTCCAGGAGTCTGAGGTGTGGGAGGTTCCTCCGCCCCCTCTGGACATCGAGGGGGCCCCGGCGTACTCCGTTCATTCCATACTGGATTTGAGACGTCGAGCGAGGGGCCTTCATTACCTCGTGGACTGGGAGGGGTATGGTCCGGAGGAGAGATGCTGGGTTCCGGTGGAGGACGTGTTGGATCCTTCTATGCTGCGAGATTTCCACCGTCTCCATCCAGATCGCCCTGCGCCTCACCCTCCGGGTCGTCCCCCGAGGTCGGTGCCGACGCGCGGCTCCAAGGGGGGAGGTACTGTCACGACTTCCGCCGAAGTCGGTCCCTCTCCTTGTTCGGGAGGTGTTCGGCAGTCGACATCACCAACCTTCTAGCCCTCATTGATCCATTTTTCATTTTCCATTGGTTTTGTCTTGTCTTCCTACACACCTGGTTCCAATCCCATCAATTACATGTTGTGTATTTAACTCTCTGTTTCCCCTCATATCCTTGTCGGAGATTGTTTGTTGTATGTAGGTGTTTATTGTTAATTCTGGTGTGCGACGGGTTTTGCACCCTCTACTTGTTATTTTGTATACTTTGGTTTTCGGAGGTTTTGATGTTTATTAAACAGCTCCGTTTTTACCAAGTTCATTCTCCTGCGCCTGACTTCCCTGCCACCAGCACGCACCACATTATAATTTAATTTTTATTGATTTAACCTTGATTTAACTAGGCAAGTCAGTTAAGAACAAATTCTTATTTTACGGCCTACCCCGGCCAAACCCTCCCCTAACCCGGACGACGCTGGCCAATTGTGCACCGCCCTATGGGACTTCCGATCACGGCCGGTTGTGATAAAGCCTGGGATCGAACCAGGGTCTGTAGTGACACCTCTAGTACTGAGATGCAGTGCCTTAGACCGTTGCGCCACTCGGGAGCTGACATGCTGGCAGTAGATCCCCCTGTCCTGTTCTGGCTTTCCCCAGTGGAACTGTACATGTGGGTGACGGCTGAATGTGGAAGCCTTGTTTGTTGTTTGCTCTGGATGGGCCTTTGTTGTCCTGCCAAACCACCTAGCTCACACGGGCTCAAAGGAAACTGCCGATGACTTGACGGAGCGCGAGCCAAACTATTTCATTTCCTCCTAACAATCAACGTGGGATGATATATACAGAGCCGCCTGCCAAAATAACTTCCTCAAAGCTGTAAGTCATAAAGCTGTGCAATAAATACCTTGCGTTGGTTATTACTGCATCGCTTAATGTCTTAACAACACAACAGGAACACTGTTTGGTCAGAGTCTGAGACTGGTTCACTGGTTTCCACAACAATCAAGAGGGATGTATTAAGAACAGGTGAATATGCTCAGTTACCCACTATCCTTTTCCAGGTTCGGAGGAAAAGTTGCTCTTGAAAGGCGAGGGACTGAACTTGAACTACCGCACACTCTTGAGTAAGCAAAGACACTATTCCAATCACATCATCCACAGCTGAGAACCATGACACACACCTGATCAGGTGATCTAGCTCTAACACGACTGAAAAAATCCAACTTTTAAAAAACTATTAGCTCCCTCACGCATTAAAATCCCCCTGTCTCAAGTGGGCACATTAAAGGGTGTTCAAAACAGCAAGACTACAATTTAGAGGCGGCTCCCCTCCAAAATGTGGTCCAGACAGCGTAGGCCACAAGAAGGAAGCCCAAATAACATCAGCAGCTGCGTGAAATAAAAACCCAGTGGGCCTCTGGTTTAGGACATTGTCTTACAGTGACAATGCATAATCACGGAGGGTTAGTAGAAGGAAGAGGAGGCAGAGGAGGAGGGAGTGAGCTCTTTCTAATGCAGACGTCACCTGGGGATATACCGTTTAACAGTAGTATTACAGTTTAACAGTGTGAATTACAGTTTAACAGTAGCATTACAGTGTAACAGTAGTATTACAATTTAACAGTAGTATTACAGTGTAACAGTAGTATTACAGTTTAACAGTGTGTATTACCGTTTAACAGTAGTATTACAGTGTAACAGTAGTATTACAGTGTAACAGTAGTATTACAGTTTAACAGTAGTATTACAGTTTAACAGTAGTATTACAGTTTAACAGTGTGTATTACCATTTAACAGTAGTATTACCGTTTAACAGTAGTATTACAGTTTAACAGTAGTATTACAGTTTAACAGTAGTATTATAGTTTAACAGTGTGTATTACCGTTTAACAGTAGTATTACCGTTTAACAGTGTGTATTACCGTTTAACAGTAGTATTACAGTGTAACAGTAGTATTACAATTTAACAGTAGTATTACAGTGTAACAGTAGTATTACAGTTTAACAGTGTGTATTACCGTTTAACAGTAGTATTACAGTTTAACAGTAGTATTACAGTGTAACAGTAGTATTACAGTTTAACAGTAGTATTACAGTTTAACAGTGTGTATTACCATTTAACAGTAGTATTACAGTTTTACAGTAGTATTACAGTTTAACAGTGTGTATTACCGTTTAACAGTAGTATTACAGTTTAACAGTAGTAATACAGTTTAACAGTGTGTATTACCATTTAACAGTAGTATTACAGTTTAACAGTAGTATTATAGTTTAACAGTGTGTATTACAGTTTAACAGTAGTATTACAGTTTAACAGTGTGTATTACCGTGTAACAGTAGTATTACCGTTTAACAGTGTGTATTACAGTTTAACAGTAGTATTACAGTTTAACAGTAGTATTACCGTTTAACAGTAGTATTACAGTTTAACAGTGTGTATTACCGTTTAACAGTAGTTTTACAGTTTAACAGTAGTATTACCGTTTAACAGTAGTATTACCGTTTAACAGTGTGTATTACCGTTTAACAGTAGTATTACAGTTTAACAGTAGCATTACAGTTTAACAGTGTGTATTACCGTTTAACAGTAGTATTACAGTTTAACAGTAGTATTACCGTTTAACAGTGTGTATTACAGTGTAACAGTAGTATTACAGTTTAACAGTAGTATTACAGTTTAACAGTGTGTATTACCGTTTAACAGTATTATTACAGTGTAACAGTAGTATTACAGTTTAACAGTGTGTATTACAGTGTAACAGTAGTATTACAGTTTAACAGTAGTATTACCGTTTAACAGTGTGTATTACCGTTTAACAGTGTGTATTACCGTTTAACAGTAGTATTACAGTGTAACAGTAGTATTACAGTTTAACAGTAGTATTACCGTTTAACAGTGTGTATTACCGTTTAACAGTAGTATTACAGTGTAACAGTAGTATTACAGTTTAACAGTGTGTATTACCGTTTAACAGTAGTATTACAGTTTAACAGTAGTATTACAGTTTAACAGTGTGTATTACCGTTTAACAGTAGTATTACAGTTTAACAGTGTGTATTACCGTTTAACAGTAGTATTACAGTGCAGCAGTAGTATTACAGTTTAACAGTGTGTATTACCGTTTAACAGTAGTATTACAGTTTAACAGTGTGTATTACCGTTTAACAGTAGTATTACAGTGCAGCAGTAGTATTACAGTTTAACAGTAGCATTACCGTTTAACAGTGTGTATTACAGTTTAACAGTAGTATTACAGTGTAACAGTAGTATTGCCGTTTAACAGTGTGTATTACCGTTTAACAGTAGTATTACAGTGTAACAGTAGTATTACAGTGTAACAGTAGTATTACAGTGTAACAGGCCAACTGAAGCCCGCTCTGCTCCCAGGGGCCTGTTCTGTAAATATGTCCATGCTGTTCTCTAATTGGCCAGTGAGTGTTCATCTGGGCTCTCTGTGCCCAAACAACCATATCAGTTTCCCTGTGGCCACAGCAGCAGAGAGGAGAGAAGGGGAAAGAGAGGATGAGGGAGGGAGAAGAGAGAGAGAAAGAGAAGGACTTCACTTGAGGCTCTTCTTTCAGAGGAAAAAACTCTGTCGCAAAAGACTGCCACAAGGGGTTGCTTTCATATCGGTGACCTGTATTAACCAGTTAACTGCTGAGGCACAGTATCAAATAGCAGAGCCAGCAGTTTCGAAGGATTGTGTTTGACACCCTGTGTTCACGTCATGGTCTGACAGAAGCCGACAGTCATGGTCTGACAGAAGCCGACAGCACTGCTACCGTCAGCGTTGTTTGTACTGTCTGGCTTTCTGTCCAGTCACCAGGTCACAGGGGACCTGTCTCCCACCACAGACACAATGCTGCATGCTGGGAGACAGACAGAAGCTCCCTACCATTTCCAGCCAGGGTCAGCCCACATACAGACAGTGGATTCAGCATTATTGTGGAAAGTGACTGATATCTATGTGTAAATCAAGATAAAATGTATCTTAATTTACAGAATTACTCATCATGAACTGTAAGCAATACATGAAATGCCCACACATATTCTCAGGGAAATGCCCACACATGTAGAGGGATCTAGTTCAAAAGCTTAACATCTGTGATGTCCATGCAGGTTTATTTGGGTTTAGAGTGGTGATATAAGACAGATATGATGGCAGGATGATTTGATGGCCATATTCTCAAGGGTTGCCAGACACAAACTGCTTGTTGTTCATACTGTAGTAAGGCATGGATCCATAAAGTCTACAGAGTTTGTACATAGGAAGCACGCCCACTACATGCTGTCTGTAGGGACACTGGGCTGGCTGGTATGCCAGATGATTGCATCATATAAGGTATGTTACTGTACTGTAATATGGGGAAGGGGCTAACATGAAAAGACAGAGTCTGACTTCTGCTCCGAGACATGGCAAACGCGGTTAGTCAAGCTTGTCACTTTGATGTAATGAATGAACCATGAATTCCTCCACATTAACCAATGGCTTGCCCAAAGCTACAGGGAAATGTTAGGACATCAAGATGATGCCACATTATTCTGTAGACCCTGGGATGTTTGGAAAACAAAACATTGTACACACAAACTGTCTTGGATAATCATGGAGCTCTACATACTTGACTGCCATATAGAAAAGGTTTATGTTCTCAATGTTCTACTGCTAAAACTCACTTCAATTAAATGCACTTTATTTCTAAGCATCACTGACAATTAAAAAAAACTCCTACAGATATACATACACGACATAGTATTTTTGTCCATCAAGCATGAATGTTTTGGAAACTATTTTCTCGTCGGAAGAGAGAGGTTAGTCTTGTCCGTGATCTGGCCTGACAGATCAGTGTTATTTACGCCAGGCACTGGATCATTTCCCATCAGCTCTAAAGCACAATTCTCTCTCTAATCCACAATTATATAGAATCCCAGTGCACTGTCAGCCTCCCAGCTTCCACCTCCCTCCCATCCAGGCAAGAGCCCTGCTATAACCCAGGCTACATGGGGCCAGCCAGGAGGCTTATTGTAAAGGTACAGTAAGACACCGCTCCTCCCTCTAAGATAAATCTATCTCTATCAGCCTGGACAAATCCAGAATCTAACCCTGGCCAACCTCGTACAGAGCCTATCTGAGAACACAATGCTGACATACTGTGTACACACAGCCCTGGAAACTAATAATTGTTGTAAGACACAGTTCTCCAAGGTTCAGGGAGTCAGCTAGAGTGCACCACTGGGCTCTGTTCTGCTGTAAGGGAATGCTTGGGAGGTCATAGTTTGAGGAAATCATACAAAATGTATATAGACAGTGCATTTGTAAAGTATTCAGACCCCTTGACTTTTTCCACATTTTGTTACATTACAGCCTCAATCTAAAGAGTATTATTTTTTTTAATCCTCAGAAATCTACACACAATACCCCATAATAACAAAACAAAAACAGGTTTTTAGAAATCTTTGCAAATGTTCTAAAACTAAAAATCTGAAATATCACATTGACATGACTATTCAGACCCTTTACTCAGTACTTTGTTGAAGCTCCTTTGGCAGCGATTACAGCCTTGAGTCTTCTTGGGTATGACGCTACAAGCTTGGCACACCTGTGTTTGGGGAGATTCTCCCATTCCTCTCTGCATATCCTGTCAAGCTCTGTCAGGTTTTCAGGTCTCTCCAGAGATGTTCGATCGGCTTCAAGTCCAGGCTCTGGCTGGGCCACTCAAAGACATTCAGAGACTTGTTCCGAAGCCACTCCTGTGTTGTCTTGGCTGTGTGTTTAGGGTCGCTGTCCTGTTGGAAGGTGAACCTTCGCCCCCAGTCTGAGGTCCTGAGCGCTCTGGAGCAGGTTGTCATCAAGGATCTCTCTGTACTTTGCTCCATTCAACTTTGCCTCATCCCCACAGCATGATGCTGCCACCACCATGCTTCAACGTAGGGGTGGTGCCAGGTTTCCTCCAGACGTGACGCTTGGCATTCAGGCCAAAGAGTTCAATCTTGGTTTCATCAGATCAGAGAATCTTGTTTCTCATGGTTTGAGTCTTTAGGTGACTTTTGGCAAACTCCAATCGGGCTGTCATGTGACTTTTACTGAGGAGTGGCTTCCGTCTGGCCACTCTACCATAAAGGCCTAATTGCTGGAGTTCTGCAGAGATGGTTGTCCTTCTGGAAGGTTCTCCCATCTCCACAGCGGAACTCTAGAGCTCTGTCAGAGTGACCATCATGTACTTGGTCACCTCCCTGACCAAGGCCCTTCTCCCCCGATTGCTCAGTTTGGCTGGGCGGCCAACTCTAGGAAAAGTCTTGGTGGTTCTAAACTTCTTCCATTTAAGAATGGTGGAAGCCACTGTGTTCTTGGGGACATTCAATGATGCAGAAATGTTTTGGTACCCTTCCCCAGAACACAATCCTGTCTCGGAGCTCTACTGACAATTCCTTCGACCTCATGGCTTGGTTTTGCTGTGAAATGCACTGTCAACTGTGGGAACTTATATAGACAGGTGTGTTCCTTTCCAAATCGTGTCTAATCAATTGAATTTACCACAGGTGGACTCCAATGACGTTGTGATGATTAAAAGAAACAGGATGCACCTGAGCACCTTTATATTTTTTAAAACATTTGCAAAAAAATCTACAAACCTGTTTTCACTGTCATTATTGGGCATTGTGTGTAGACTAATGAGGGAAAAAAGTATTTAATCAATTTTAGAATAACAAAATATATATACAGTACCAGTCAAAAGTTTGGACACACCTACTCATTCAAGGGTTTTTCTTTACTTTTCTATTTTCTACATTGTAAAATAATAGTGAAGATATCAAAACTATGAAATAACATATACGGAATCATGTAGTAATCAAAAAAGTGTTAAACAAATCAAAATATATAATATATTTTAGATTCTTCAAATAGCCTTCTTCAAATAGCCTTGACGACAGCTTTGTGCACCCTTGGCATTCTCTCAACCAGCTTCATGAGGTAGTCACTTGGAATCCATTTCAATTAACAGGTGTGCCTTGTTAAAAGTTAATTTGTGGAATTTCTTTCTTTAATCCTCCTTTAATAAAAAATTAAAAAAACAACTTTATCTCCCCAATTTCGTGGTATCCAGTGGGTAGTTACAGTCTCATCACTGCAACTCCTGTACGGACTCGGGAGAGGTGAAGGTCGAGAGCCATACGTCCTCTGAAACACAACCCAACCAAGCCGCACTGCTTCTTGACACAATGCCCACTTAACAAGGAAGCCAGCTGCACCAATGTGTCGGAGGAAACACCGTACACCTGGCCACCGTGTCAACGTGCACTGTACCCGGCCCGCCACAGGAGTCGCTAGTGCGCGATGGGACAAGGACATCCCTGCCGGCTAAACCCTCCCCTAACCCGGACGACGCTGGGCCAATTGTGACCCGACCCATGGGTCTCCCGGGCGCGGCCGGCTGTGACAGAGCCTGGACTCGAACACAGAATCTCTAGTGGCACAGCTAGCACTGCGATGCAGTGCCTTAGACCACTGCGCCACTCGGGAGGCCTGGAATTTCTTTCCTTCTTATTAATGCGTTTGAGCCAGTCAGTTGTGTTGTGACAAGGTAGGGGTTGTATACAGAAGATAGCCCTATTTGGTAAAATACCAAGTCCATATTATGGCAAGAACAGCTCAAATAAGCAAAGAGAAATGACAGTCCATCATTATTTTAAGACATGAAGGTCAGTCAATCCGGAAAATTTCAAGAACTTTGACAGTTTCTTCAAGTGCAGTCGCAAAAACCATCAAGAGCTAAAATGAAACTGTTTCTCATGAGGACCGCCACAGGAAAGGAAGACCCAGAGTTACCTCTGCTACAGAGGATAAGTTCATTAGAGTTAACTGCACCTCAGATTGCAGCCCAAATAAATGCTTCACAGAGTTCAAGTGACAGACACATCTCAACATCAACTGTTCAGAGAAGACTGCTTGAATCAGGCCTTTATCCTTTCTAGCCCCGGGGTTCCGCTAGCGGAACACCCACAACATTCCACTGAAAAGGCAGCGCGTGAAATTCAAAAATATATTTTTAGAAATATTTAACTTTCACACATTAACAAGTCCAATACAGCAAATGAAAGATAAACATCTTGTTAATCTACCCATGGTGTCCGATTTCAAAAATGATTTACAGTGAAAGCACAACATATGATTATGTTAGGTCAGAGCCAAGTCAAAAACACACACAGCCATCTTTTCAGCCAACAATAGGAGTTAGAAAAAGGAGAAATATAGTTAAAATGAATCACTATCCTTCGATTATCTTCATCAGATGACAGTCATAGGACATCATGTTATACATGTATTGTGTGTTTTGTTCGATAATGTGCATATATATATTAAAACAAATCTCAGTTTACATTGGCGCGTTACGTGCAGTAATGTTTTGATTCCAAAACATCCGATGATTTTGCAGAAATACTCATAATAAACATTGATAAAAGATGCAAGTGTTATTCACAAAATTAAAGATAAACTTATCCTCTATGCAACCGCTGTGTCAGATTTCAAAATAAACTTTACGGAAAAATAATTATCTGAGAACGGCGCTCAGAGCACAATCCAGCCAAAGAAATAGTCGCCATTTTGGCGTCAACAGAAGCTACAAAAACACTATAAATATGCACTTACCTTCGAATAACTTCATCAGAAGGCACTCCCAGGATTCCCAGTTCGACAGAAATGACTGAAAAGTTCCATAAACCCCATCATTTAGCCACTTGTTGTTAGCATGTTCAGCCCACGAATCCATTTTCATGACGCACGAACAATCCCTCCAGACAAAAACTCAAAAAGTTCCGTTACAGGTCATAGAAACAGGTCAAATGATGTTTGCAATCCATATTTAGTATGTGTTTTACATTAATCATCAGTAAGGATCCAACCGGGGAATTTCATTGTCTGAAGAAAGAGCATTGGAACGAGAGCTCTCTGTCTTGCTTGCGCGCAAAACGAGACTGAGATTTCTGACGACCACTCACTAAAATAGCTCCTACGAGCCCCTCCTTTATAGTAGAATCATAAGACTAAAATCTAAAGACGGTGACATCTAGTGGAAGCCCTAGGAAGTGTTTGCTTTTCCATAACTAGAATGGGTATCATTTGGCACTGTTTTGAAAATCGAGTTCTCACTTCCTGTGTGAAAGTCTTCTCAGGTTTTTGTCTGACAAATGAGTTCTGTTCTACTTACAGACATAATTCAAACAGTTTTAGAAACTTCAGAGTGTTTTCTATACAATAGTAATAATAATATGCATGTATTACCTTCTGGGGCAGAGTAGGAGGAAATTCCGTTTGGGTACGCAATTCGTTCAAAGTGGAAACACCGCCCCCTGTCCATAACAGGTTTTAAGTTCAAATTGCTGCAAAGAAACCACTACTAAAGGACACCAATAAGAATAAGAGATTTGCTTGGGCCAAGAAACACGAGCTAATCAAATCAAATCAAATTTATTTGTCACATACATGTGTTTAGCAAATGTTATTGCGGGTATAGCAAATTGCTTGTGTTTCTAGTTCCAACAGTGCAGTAATATCTAACAAGTAATATCTAACAATACACACAATCTAAAGTAAAGGAATGGAATTAAAAGCATATAAATATTTGGATGAGCAATGTCAGAGCAGCATAGACTAAGATACAGTAGAATAGGACAGAATACAGTATATACATATGAGATGAGTAATGCAAAACATGTAAACATTATTAAAGTGACTAGTGTTCCAATTATTAAAGTGGCCAGTGATTTCAAGTCTATGTATAGGGCAGCAGCCTCTAATGTGCTAGTAATGGCTATTTAATGGTCTGATGGCCTTGAGATAGAAGCTGTTTTCAGTCTCTCGGTCCCAGCTTTGATGCAGCTGTACTGACCCTGCCTTCTGGATGATAGCGGGGTGAACAGGCATGGCTCACAGTGGTTGTTGTCCTTGATGATCTTTTTGGCCTTCCTGTGACAACGGGTGCTATAGGTGTCCTGGAGGGCAGGTAGTTTGCCCCCGATTATGCATTGGGCAGACCACACCACCCTCTGGATTGCCCTGCGGTTGTGGGAGGTGTAGTTGCCATACCAGGCGGTGATACAGTCCGACAGAAAGCTCTCTATTGGCAATCTGTAAAAGTTTGTGAGGATTTTAGCTGCCAAGCCATTTCAGTTTGTCAGTGATGTGTACGCTGAGGAACTTGAAGCTTTCCACCTTCTCCAGTGCGGTCCCGTCGACAGGGATAGGGGGTGCTCCCTCTGCTGTTTCCTGAAGTCCACAATCAGCTCCTTTGTTTTGTTGATGTTGGGTGAGAGGTTATTTTCCTGGCACCCAGGGCCCTCACCTCCTCCCTGTAGGCTGTCTCGTCATTGTTGGAAATCAGGCCTGCTACTGTTGTGTCATCTGCAAACTTGATGATTGAGTTGGAGGCGTGCGTGGCCACGCAGTCATGGGTGAACAGGGAGTACAGCACGCATCCTTGTGGGGCCCAAGTGTTGAGGATCAGCGAAGTGGAGGTGTTGTTCCTACCTTCACCACCTGGGTGCAGCCCTTCAGGAAGTTCAGACCTAGGGACTCAAGCTTAATGATGAGCTTGAAGGGTACAATGGTGTTGGTCTGTTGGGGCGGTAAGCAAATTGAAATGGGTCTAGCGTGACAGGTAAGGTAGAGGGGATATGATCCTTTACTAGTCTCTCAAAGCACTTCATGATGACAGAAGTGAGTGCCTTGCGCGATAGTCATTTAGTTCATTTACCTTTGCTTTCTTGGGTACAGGAACAATGGTGGACATCTTGAAGCATGTGGGGACAACAGACTAGAGTAGGGAGAGATTGAATATGTCCATAAACACTCCAGCCAGCTGGTCTGCGAATGCTCTGAGGACGCGGCTAGGGATGCCGTCTGGGCTGGCAGCTTTGCGAGGGTTAACACGCTTAAATGTCTTACTCACGTCGGCCATGGAGAAGGAGAGCCCACAGTCCTTGGTAGCGGGCCGCGTCGGTGGCACTGTGTTATCCTCAAAACGGGCGAAGAAGGTGTTTAGCATGAAACACGATGTCGGTGTCGCCACGTGGCTGCTTTTCCCTTTATAGTCCGTGATTGTCTGTAGACCCTGCCACATACGTCTCGTGTCTGAGCCATTGAATTGCGACTCCACTTTGTCTCTAAACTGCCGTTTTGCCTGTTTGATTGCCTTACGGAGGGAATAACTACACTGTTTGTATTCAGCCATATTCCCAGTCACCTTGCCATGGTTAAATGCGATGGTTCGCACTTTCAGTTTTGCATGAATGCTGCCATCTATCCACGGTTTCTGGTTAGGGTAGGTTTTAATAGTCACATTGGGTAAAACATCTCCTATACACTTCCTGATAAACTCAGTGACTGTCTCAGTATATTCGTCTATGTTGTTCTCGGAGGCTACCCGGAACATATCCCAGTTCGCGTGACCAAAACAATCTTGAAGTGTGGATTCCGATTGGTCAGACCAGCGTTGAATAGTCCTTAGCACGGGTACTTCCAGTTTGAGTTTCTGCCTATAGGAAGGGAGGAGCAAAATCGAGTCGTGTTCAGATTTGCCGAAGGGAGGGCGGGGGAGGGCCTTGTAGGCATCCTGGAAGTTGGAGTAGCAGTGGTCGAGTGTTTTAGCAGAGTGAGTACTACAGTCAATGTGTTGATAAAACATTGGTAATGTTTTCCTCAAATTTGCTTTGTTAAAATCCCCAGCTACAATAAATGCGGCCTCAAGATATGTGGTTTCCATTTTGCATAAAGTCAAGTTCTTTGAGGGCCGTCGTGGTATCGGCTTGAGGGGGAATATACACGGCTGTGACTATAACCAAAGAGAATTCTCTTGGGAGGTAATACGGTCTGCATTTGATTGTGAGGTATTCCAGGTCGGGTGAACAAAAGGACTTGAGTTCCTGTATGTTATCACAACACCATGAGCAATTAATCATGAAACATACACCCCCACCCTTCTTCTTCCCAGAGAGATATTTATTCCTGTCTGTGCGATTAACTGAGAAACCAACTGGCTGAACGGACTCAGACGTTCAGATGTTTCTGTGAAACAGAGTATGTTACAATCCCTGATGTCTCTCTGGAAGGAAATCCTTGCCCTGAGCTCGTCAACTTTAATATCCAGAGACTGAACATTAGCGAGTAATATACTCAGAAGCTATATCCAGAAGTTATTCCAGAGTTTATGTAATAACACAAAACATTTCCTGGGCTAATAATGTAAGAAATAACACATAAAAAACAAAATAATGCAATGTCCGAGGTAGACTATCATTTGTTTTTCAAAAGGACAATGACCCAACACACCTCCAGGCTGTGTAAGGGCTATCTGACCAAGAAGGAGCGTTATGGAGTGCTGCATCAGATGGCCCTGGCCTCCACAATCACCCAACCTCAACCCAATGGAGATGGTTTGGGAAGAGTTGGACTGTAGAGTGAAGGAAAAGCAACCAACAAGTGCTCAGCATATGTGGGAACTCCTTCAAGACTGCTGGAAAAGCATTCATCATGAAGCTGGTTGAGAGAATGCAAAGAGTGTGCAAACCTGTCATCAAGGCAAAGGGTGGCTACTTTGAAGAATCTCAAATATAAAATATATTTTGATTTGTTTAACATTTTTTGGTTACTCCATGATTCTATGTGTGTTATTTCATAGTTTTGATGTCTTCACTATTATTCTACAATGTAGAAAATAGTAAAAATAAAGAAAAACCCTGGAATGAGTAGAGGTGTCCAAAGTTTTGACTAATTGTAATATTTTCCACCAAGTGCTCCAACCAGGGGAGAGGGGGATTAGAAATGATGCAGGTAATGTTATTTGATAGACTTAAATTCTAAATGTAGTAATTTAATAGATTACCTACCCCCTTTTTTAAAAAACAAAATATGTATTCTCTACCCTCTGCATGTTCCCTGCATCTTGCGCCTTTCTTTCAGCAAGCTGAGGAGACTATATTTAACTGTTATGTGGGGAGGAGAGGTGGCGGTACTCTACCCCAACGACTCCACACATGGAATTCCAACCGGAGCCTCTGTCGTAAAACAGGCTTCAGGGTAAAGGCCTTGCCTCGACCTGACATTAAGGGGCATTTAAAGTAAAGACACTGTCTGATTTGCCATGGTGATGAATGCCTAACCCCTCACAGGCCTTCTGTGAAACACTAAACTCCCCTGGGCAGCAAATGAGCTCTGACTGTTCTATTTTATTTGATACTATTTCATTCAGTAGCGTCCCTGCCTCACTGTCCACCCCAATTACCCAGCAGTTAAAGAGAGCTTTACGTGGCCGTGGCCTCCGCTAGCCCTGATGGGAGGAAAGGTCCCTCTCTGTCCCCACATAAATCCTTGGGACTGGGTGAACTAAGGATACTCTCCAGGAACATCTACATGTACTGTAGCCCCCAAAGGGACAGGCACCTCTCTGGACACATAGAAAGGGACAGGCACCTCTGTGGACACATAGAAAGGGACAGGCACCTCTGTGGACACATAGAAAGGGACAGGAAACTCTGTCGACTGATAGAAAGGGACAGGCACCTCTGTGGACACATATAACTGAAAGCCTCAGAAGACACTAGAGAAAACACAGTGCAACATGCAGGTATTAGTCTACAGTAGCATTGGGGTGGATGGATCCTAGCACCCCCCCCCCCCCCCCCCCCCCCCCCATCCCCAGAAAGAGACCCAGAGAGAGGTCATCACCTCCTGCCCAAACAGGAAGGCAGATCAAATGAGGATCATGTTTCTGCACGGTGGAGTGGAGGAGAGGGCAGCCACCAGGCCATGGAGTCTGACCTGCTCCCGTGCATCGTCTCGGACCAGACACGCACATACATACATCTGCTTGGCTACTTAGGAGAGCCTCACTCTGGGGAAGAGCGATATGGAGAGAGAAATATATAGCCTGAACATCCCTGAACCTTACCAAGGCATCAAAGAGGAGGGCAAAACAGGAGTCATCATGAGGCTCCCTAGCCCTGCTAATCTCCTCTCCTTTCAGCAGTACACTCTCTACAATGTGTTAGACACAATTAAGATGTGAATGGAAGTCATCTGATATAATTAATACCATTTGGTTTCTTTAGGGTGGTTTATAATAGTGCAGCATAAATATTTATTCCTGGCGGCTGGCGGGGAGGATAAAAATGGGAGTCATAGGTGGACCTCACCAAACACTGAGAATTCACGCTCACTGCTCCCTGCCAATACCCCGAGGACTCCCGGGTGAGACTGTAACATTTTTTTTCCTGCAGTAGAGATCAAATAAGAGGGCCCTTATGTTACATTTATTGTGTTTAAGTCTTCCATTTTTCCTAATAAATGAGTGACAGCTTGAGGTGGGTCTGGGGCTCTTTTGTAGACTCTTAGTATTTTTCCCCCAGGTCAGAGAGGATCAGGGTTTAACAGCAATCTGCACTAGGAGGGGAGAGTGGAGAGCATATCTAATTGCTTTCATATGCCATATTATTGGTTGATTTAAATAATCACAGACACCAGGGCGCTGGGGGTGCCATGCCTTTAACCCCCGGATGGCCCAGCGGACCACTGACTGACTGGCTGGCTGGCTGAGTCCCTGGCTAACTGACTAGCTGCCTGGCGAACTGGGCGGACCATGCCAGCGAGCACCGAGCCCCTGATACCAGCCACATGAACACGTTTCTCATGAGAGTGTTGCTCGTTTACTGACTAGCTGCCTGGCGAACTGGGCAGACCATGCCGGCGAGCAACGAGCCCCTGATACCAGCCACATGAACACATTACTCATGAGAGTGTTGCACGTTTACTGACTAGCTGCCTGGCGAACTGGGCAGACCATGCCGGCGAGCAACGAGCCCCTGATACCAGCCACATGAACACGTTACTCATGAGAGTGTTGCACGTTTACTGACTAGCTGCCTGGCGAACTGGGCAGACCATGCCGGCGAGCAACGAGCCCCTGATACCAGCCACATGAACACGTTACTCATGAGAGTGTTGCACGTTTACTGCATTCCCACCCAGCTTTCGTATCATCTGTAAACGTTTCAGAGAGATAGTCTTGCTTTGGCCAATATGAAGACACTGACAGTTCTCACATAAGAGCAGAGAGCATGATCAGGGCTGGGAGATATTCAGGAGTGATGATGTCATGCCTGTTAAGGAAAAGGTGCTTCAGAGTGTCTGAGATCCTGAATCTACCCTGAAACACGGGAGAAGACAGAATCTACAATAAGGATCCTACTACATATAGGTCAGGATGCCTCTCTGCATGCCTGGTGGTGTTCTGTGAGTTGATTATAAAAGAGTGAAACAACACATCTTACCAGTCAGGTCTCTCTTCAGCTTCCTCATGTCCTTTGTGAGGTCTTCAAACTTGACCTGAGCGGCCAGGAAGAAATCCTGTGGTTCAGGAAGTGGGAATGCACTCTTGTCTGTTCCTGCGTGCTGTAAACCAACAAACAACCCATAAATGACAAAACATGAGGAAAAAACAGAAGTCGTTAGCTTTTAGTCCATTGTAGATAATGTGTTCATAAATATTGTACCTCGTCGAAATTGCGCAGATAGTATGCAACCACATAATCCACCAGACTGATACGATTGTCCTAAAAGATACAAAGGTCAGACAGGAAGTATACTGTAGATAAAACCAGTATAATACGTGTTCATGTGTGATGAGTGTACCCTGCTCTTGACGTCCTTCAGTTTGGGCAGGATCTCCAGACCAAAGCCATCAGCTTGACCTCGCGTCCTGTTGCCTCCGTTCATGTAGTTCCCAAAGGCTAGGACCAGCCCCATCACATCCTTCACACTGCTACAGTCTAGCAGATCCTGACACACACACATACACGGTCAGCATGTTATAAGCTCATACAATAACAAACCAAGATTGAAGTCATGTCCAGTCTTACTTTGCTCACGGTGGAGACTATTTCTACTTTGCGGTGGATGGAGGACATGGAGTCGAGGAAGATAGACTGGAATATGATGCAGTGGGACCGGCCAGAGAAGTCTGGAATCTGGGAGAGTTCATACAAGAACCTGCACAAGAGGAAATAATGTGTTATGACAAAATTAAACAAAATGTCCAACAGGAAGAACTATTTTTAATCCTTGGCTGCGCTGCTTCCACACACACACGGCTGAGTCAGTATGGCTTTTAACTAGCAGCTGATAGTCATGAGTCGTCCTGCTCTGATAGTTTGATAGGTCCAGGGTCAACTGAAGGAGGGCCAAAGCGCTGATTGATCAAAGGGAGCATCAGGCCGACTCATGTAAACAGGGACATATCCGAGGAGAGCAGTAATATCCTGTGGGATCAGGCTGCTGATGGAGGCAGACACTGAGTGGGTATGACTCACAGTCTAGTGACAGCTCTGTTCAAACATGGCCCTCAACCCCACAGTGACAAGTCATTAACAGGCCAGCTACGTTTAACCCCCATGGGAGAGACGCCTCTCTGAGAGCCAGCAGCCGTCTAACTCTCTTGTTCACTCAGAGACACACGTGTGGACACAAGCACGCACGCACGCACACACACACACACACACACACACACACACACACACACACACACACACACACACACACACACACACACACACACACACACACACACACACACACACACACACACACACACACACACACTCACTCTGTAAGACACACAAACATGCAACACACACGCAAACATGCACGTGTTTCGAGTCAGTCAGACAGCTATGGAGCTTTCAGATCATGGAGGTTGCAAATAGACCAGGAACAAATATTTACAGTCTGAGTAAGAATAAGGAGCTTGGGTTATTTACTTATTAAAAGAGAAATAAACACAAAATTGATGCCACCTTTTCTAAGTTATGTTTATGTTAAATATCTCCCTATAATGGTTTGGCTCTAAAGAACCACTCGATATGACGAGTGACCCTCAGGCTACCAAAGACCAAAGTGTTTCATAATCAAACTGTTTGTCTCTGGCTGTACACATTAGAAACCACATGATGCCTTTCTAAAAAAAACTCTCAGCCAAAATCAAAGTAGCCTCTGAAATTGTGTTGACGTGTTGAATTCACAGGAGGGGATGGCTTTCTGTGTGTATGAGGTTGTAGTTCTCTGACTGCAGTAGAAGTCAGGGTCCAGTGTTCTACTACCCATCTCCCTGAACCCTTGGGTGCTGGAGAAGTACTCATACTGTTCAGGCTTGTCCAGTAGCTTCACCTCATCCTCCTTGGATGTTTCATAGTGTTTTTTGATCTTCTCCAGCTCGTCACTAGTGGCCCTCTGTGATCACACACAAACAGGACAGGTTAGAGGACAACATTAAAGCTGTAACAATGAACGATTTAGACATAGTCAACGCAAAACAAGACAGAATAGCAATAGACAAATGTTGAGTGTGACATCACTGAGAAAAGAGCTGTAGGCTAGCAGATGTTATGGAGTACTGGTGTAGTTTAACAAAAGCATGCGGAGAAAAATACTTAATGGCCCAGTGTGGTCAAAAACGTGATTTTCCTGTGTTTTATATATATTTCCACACTATGAAGTTGGAATAATAGTATGAAATGGTGAACATGAGGATAATGCCCTTTTCGTGTAAGAGCTGTTTGAAAAGACGACAGGAAATTGTTGCCTGTTTTGGTGGTAAATTAGTTAATAGACCAATTAGAAAGAGAGTTCAAACCTCTCTGCCAATAAGATCTAATTTTCAGATTTCCCCTCCCTACTCACAGACAGTCATCGCAGAATTCTTTTTGACCATTTTAATTGAAAACAATCACAGTAAGGAACTTAATTGTTACTATAAATTATTTGATATTGTGATAAAAACAGCTGCATTGGACCTTTAAAAAGGAGTTTGGCATCTCACATTTCTCTCATGCTGTTGGATGACTTTACAACACACTTCTGAATACTCACATTTTCATATAAAGCCTCGATGGTCTCCAAGTCCACCACAGAGTTATCCACAGTCAAAACAGCTGGAACAGTACATTCACTTATTAGAGGCATTCTCTTATAAAGATGAAATATGTTGGGCAAGCATGCTGTCTCAATTGCTTCCTGGGTTTGGAGCCCAACTTGTCAGAGAGGTTAAATGCATAGACATGCTATGTACAAAAGGATTGGATAGCAACTAAACACTAGCATATTTCAGATGCTAACATACACATCACGGATCATCTTAACGCCCCTGTTGTGTTCGTTTCATGTTAATTAATTCTGTGTTCCCGGTCCAATACGACCGCCCCATTATAGCTGATTATGAATCCATAAAAATACATATATTATCACCTAATGTTGTGTTAGATGTTTTTACCAACTTACGTTCTTGTGAACATTACAAGTTTTGAACTTCTATTTGCTATTTATGGCCTGTAGGCCTCATTGACCTGAGCTCATACAACTCGTTTTTGAGTAAAAAAAGCATAATGTATGGATTATTTTGACTATAACAAATACTCAGATGAAACATATTGTGCTATTTATCACAGAATACACAGAATACACCAATGTCATGATCAAAGATATGATCAAGAGCCTCACATACAGTATATTGTCTGGTCATTGTGCTGCCACAGATTGAATTGTGAGCAAGGCCTCAAAAAAGCTTTATATACCAGAGCTGCGAGAAAAGTTCTATATATTATTGAAACTATGTTGCAATTGTTTGTGAGAATGCCAACAGGCGTGGTTCCTGTGGGGGAAAGATTCTATTGGGGAAAGGTTCCTGTGCAGGTGGCCATGGAAGCCAAGAAGGGGAGTGAGGTGTGTGTGTGTGTTCAAACACACATGCATGTGGGGGTCTGGGAAGTGTGTCTGGGAAGTGTGTCCATCTGATGAATGGGCATGTGCCTGAACTCAATTTTATACACTAATTATAGTCTCACCCATTCATTTGTAATGACTGGTCATTTTTGACTGGGAACACCACAGGTGTACAAAAGGTAAATAAAACACCCAAAATGTTATGAAAATCATCAAAATGTATTTTGTGTGTTCAGATGCCCTGTGTGGACAAAGTCATGGAACCTTATGACAGTCAGATTAAATGAACTACATTTTTCAGAGAGAAAACTTGTAAATCGGTCCAATTCGACCAAAACACAACAGGAGGGTTAACTATCTACTTTAAATACATAATACTCATGTCTATTATTTTGTTAAGTCATTTAACATTAGACAACTTTTGAGGTCTGACATGTCTGACAAACTTTGATTTTGGAGTGAACTATCACTTTAAAGTGAGTGAATGAGAGTATTAGGGAGTGGTGGGCTATCTGGGAGTGTGGTCAGGCAGGACAGGGCAGCTGTGGTGTCAGAGCAGAGCAAAGCAGTGCCCAGAGCCCACCTCACACGGGGGCTCTCCTCTCAGGCCGACATACAGAGGACTAAGCCTATAGGCCACGGGTCACAGGAGAGAGCCTGTAACTGTTTAACCCCAGGACCTGTAGCCAGAACCACCACAGTCTCCAGTAATGATCTCTAAAGGGGGGCTGCATAGAGAGAGGAGGGGGGAGAGAGAGAGAGAGAGAGAGAGAGAGAGAGAGAGAGAGAGAGGAGAGAAAAAGAGAAAGTAAGTCTCTAATCAGCAAAAGAGAAAGAGAGTGTGAGAGAAAAAGTAAGAGATGGAGAGCTCTGCTCAGTGTCTCAGAGAGAGGAGTCACGGCTTTATGGCTGGGTGCAGGTCAGGGAGGAAAGGAGAGATCATAGGAGGGAGCAGACTGGGAGGGATGGCTCCTTGTCTCATAGCTGATATGGATCTGTGTGCTGTCAGTTGCAGACTGCAGAGCGACACCTGCTCTCAGATCAGCCTAGAACAGACCCAGTGTGAGTGGAAACAAGCCCCTCTCCACACCACTGTAGCTGCGTCATGTCTCAGAGTCACATGACTAGCAAAGAGCACCAGTGAAGTCAAGCCAGAAGCACAAGACTGTACTGTATATAGCGACACCCTGGATTCATTATGACATGTCACCTTCTATCTCCACACAAGGCCTCCAAATCAGAAGAAAAAGATCTGCGTCCCAGAATCCAAGCATTCTTCCACTGACGTCCACAGCTTCCACAAGCCCCTACGACCAGCTGGGGCAGTAGAGCAGCCCTGGAGGCTGGATCAGAGTGGAGAGCAGCAGGCTGGAGAGCAGGCTGGAGATGGTGGCCATTTCCTACCTCTTATTAGAGTGGATTACTCAAGGCCTCAGCACGCCCGCCATGCAACCGTCAATCACACACCAAAGGAAGGCCGCAGTGCAGCACAGTGCTCTGAGCCAAGGGGGCCAGGGCCTGGATATCTCTCCACACCGGGAGATCAAAGGAACCCCGTCGCAGCCTCACTCCCTTTCCCTCCACTTCTCACTCATCGCTCAGGGTGTGTGGTGTGTGTGGTGAGGTGTGGGGGAACCTCCCCTCTGCCTTGAACTGCGGTGGCCCAGGAGGTCCCCCAGCCAGGATCAGGCCCTCCGTCGGCCCCCTCTCTCCCCTCTCCCTGCACTGGGTAACCAGAGGCCCCCTCCCTTGTCTCCCCCCTCCCTAGTGGATGTAATTACATTACATGTCCCATGTCCTTTTAATTTGCCAACAAAGAGCAGGCAAGCAGGTGAGGCCAGGGACCAGGGCCCTTAGAAGTGCTTATTAGGCCACTCTGCTGAATTGTCAGATTCAAATTGTCCATTTCACCTACACCTCCCATTAAGGCTGTAGGAAGCAGGCTCATGCTGGGAGAGAGCAGGCTCTTTTATTGGGGGTTCTTTACCTCGACCCCGACAAAAAGAGGAGAGAGAACAAAAAAAATGAAAACCAAAAAGAGTAGCTTGGCCCAATGTGTTGTTTGGTTTACATTGGGCTGCCGTTTTATAGTGGCGGTGTGGTGTGCAAAAGTGGATTTATACACACTCAGATCATTAGCAGGGTGTCGCTCCCATTAGGTGGTGGAAACCGTCACTGGCAACAATAAACAGATCCGCCGGGCCGCTAAGACTGCAAAACCCTCCACTCCCAGTCGCAGTATCAACCCAACGCACCCAGGCTTAGAGCTATGAGCAGGACGGATTTATTCATCCCCCTCCCACCGCTTTTCATACCCCGCCAACACCGCTGAATTTCCTTGGGACTCCCACACGCTACCGCAAGAACTGGTTCAGATGCTAACCGCAGACCTGCAATGTTATTTTAGGGGTATGTGACGCAGATCACTTGCCAGCCATGGTCCCAGCAATTTTGAGCCCTACAGGCAATATCAAAATGTGCTAAAATAACCTAAGAAATAGGTTAAAATACCCAGAGATTCTCACGTGGCCCATTATATTAGGCTATCGGTATTACTGGGCTATATCAGCGGAGTTGGAGGGCTATATAGAGCGGAGTTGGAGAGATTTGCTCTTTATCTTGAGCAACGTTTTATAGCCTGCCTTTTAGGAGTGGGACTATTTTCAGACGGAGACAAATATGGGTGATCAATATGTATTTCTAGGCAAAGTAGCACAATGTAGCATAATCATATTTAGAAAGTACATTTCCTGCCCATTCATAGGCTATAGCCTAGTCTATTTAATTGAGACCATATGCGTACCTGATCTCACATGTATGGCTACTGAACTTGAAGCAGCAAGAATGATGAGAGCGGGTCACACCCTGATCTGTCTCACCTGTCTTTGTGATTGTCTCCACCCCCCTCCAGGTGTCGCCCATCTTCCCCATTACCCCCTGTGTATTTATACCTGTGTTCTCTGTTTGTCTTTTGCCAGTTCGTTTTGTTTCGTCAAGCCTACCAGTGTATTTCCCTCTGCTCCTTTATCTCGATTGTTTCTGTTTTCCTGGTGTTGACCATTCTACTTGCCCTGACCCTGCCTGCCATCCTGTACCTTTGCCCCACCTATCTGGAATACTGACCTCTGCCTACCCTGATCCTGAGCCTGCCTGCTGACCTGTACCTTTGTCCCACCTATCTGGATTACTGACCCCTGCCTGCTCTTGACCTGTCTTTTGCCTGCCCCTGTTCGATTAATAAACTGTTGTTACTTCGATTTTGTCTGCATCTGGGTCTTACCTGAAACGTGATAGTACGAACTGGCCATGACTGACACAGCAGACCTGGGCCAGCTGCGCAACACCATCTCCTCCCAAGGAGCCACCATCGGTAGGCACGAGGAAATGCTTCAAGGCCTTATGGAGGGGGTCCATGACCGAGCGCTGAACGCCATGACCGAGCGCTGGACATTTTGCTGGAGCAATTTCGCAGGATGTCTGGGAGGCAACCTACCACGGTGGTAACCCCACAGCCCCTCAGTAACTCAGCTGTTAGCTGTGCCGTCTCATCGGTCACTCCACGTTCTCAGGAGCCCCGCTTACCTCCCCCGGAACGCTTCTATAGAGAGCCGAGCACCTGTCGGGCATTTCTAGCTCAGTTTGCCCTCATCTTCGAGCTTCAGCCGTCCCCTCGGATAGCTCCAAGATAGCCTACCTCATCACGCTGATGTCCAGTAGGGCTCTCGCCTGGGCTACTGTTGTATGGGAACAACAGCCGGCCAGATACGTTAGCCTGGAGGGGTTCGTGGGAGAGGTGAAGAAGGTTTTTGATGCCCCGTTCTCCGGGAGAGAAGCTGCCCGGATGCTAATCCAGCTTCAGCAGGACTCCTGCAGTGTGGCAGACTATGCCGTGGATCTCCGCACGTTGACAGGGGAGAGTGCTTGGAACCAGGAAGCGCTGTTCGATATGTTCCTGCACGGCGTCTAGGAGGAGGTCAAGGACGAGCTTGCTGCTCGGGAGTTACTTACGGATCTCAATTCCCTCATAGATTTGACCATCTGATGGGCGATTACGGGAACAATGGAGGGAGAGGAAATTTGATTTCGCTCACACGTCCAGGGATTCCACCTTGCCTCCGAGTCATCCCAGAAGTCTCAGACGGTCCCATTGCCGAGAGAACCCGAGGCTTCCCGACATCCCCCGAGAGTCGCCGAAGACGCCGAGAGTCACCGCTTCCCAAGCCTATGCAACTAGGCAGAGCTGGGCTGTCGTCAGCGGAACGGCAATACAGGATCAACGCGAAGAGTTGTCTGTATTGCGGGACTCTTGGTCATTTTGTGTCCTCTTGTCCTTTAAAAGACCAGGCTCACTGATAGGGGCGAGTACTCTGGTGGGCCATATGGAGAACTTTTCTGCTTCCCTTACTCGCCCCCCTTTTCATGCCATTCTGCTGTGGGGAAACCAGTCTAAATCTCTCCGGGTCCTTTGGTGACTCTGGAGCTTTTTGGACGCTACCCTGGCTTCCGACCTGAACATCCCCACTCAGCCCCTCTCCATTCCAATCGATGCTAGAGCACTGGACGGGCGCTCTATAGGCCGGGTCACTCATAATACCACTCCCAACAACCTACAGGTGTCAGGGAATCACAGGGAGACTATTTAATTTCTGTTCATCAAGTCTCCTCGGATTCCCGTGGTTTTGGGATTCTCCTGGCTCCAGCAACACAATCCCCTCATCAACTGGTCTACTGGTGCCATCATGGGCTGAAGTCCATTCTGCCACGCCAAGTGTCTGAAGTCAGTGCAACCTGCTCCGGGACGTCTTCCTGGGGGCTCGGAAGGTGCCCCGGACCTCTCCTCCATTCCCGCGGAGTACCAGGACCTTCGGGAGGTGTTCAACAAGGCCCGGGCCACTTCGCTTCCGCCGCACCGACTATATGACTGCGGGATTGACCTTCTCCCTAGCACCACTCCGCACTGGGGACGACTGTACTCGCTGTCGGGACTAGAGACCAGGGCTATGGAGACCTACGTTGGGGACCCCCAAGCTTCAGGATTTATACATCCTCCGTCCTCTCCCGCCGGCACAGGGTTCTTCTTTGTAGAGAAGAAGGACAAGACCCTGTGCTAGGGCTGGGCGATATGACGATATATATCGTGTGACTATAGAAAAAGATCTATCATTTCATATTATGCTCTACCGTTTATTTCATTGTGTTGCAAATCACACTCTTTACAGCAATATTTTTTGTCAATTGGACGAGGCTTTGGACGACGCACACCTGCCGTGTGGAAGGAAATTTGCAACACAAACAAACATGGAGGAGAGTGAACGTGACACAGAGCACAGAGACACGGGGCTCGTACCTAAAAGAGGGGCTACTTCGGTCACATGGACGTGGTTTGGGTATGAAAAGTCTGACACAGACCAGAAAACCGTCCTCTGCAAAATATACCGCAGGCTCAAACACCACTAATCTCTTTTACCACCTACGCAAGAATCGTGTGAAACAGTACAGAGAGAGTCTATGGATGAGACCCAAAAAAGTAGAGTCGAGTGCTCAAAACAAACCCCCGACTCAGACGTTGCAAGAGGCTTTTGCCCGCGGCACACCATATTGCAAAGAATCACGAAGATGGAAGGAGATAACAGCTACCGTTACAACTTACATCTGCAAAGACATGGCCCCAATGTACATGGTCCAGAAACGAGGGTTTTGTGAGTTGGTGCTAACACTTGACCCAAGATGCCAAATGCAAATTGATATGTGACACGTATTAATGCCAAAATAACATGCAAAACAGGAAAGCCCCCCCCAAAAAATATATATTTTAGGCCTATATTTATTTTGTTTGCATCTATATTTGATTAGATTTTATACAGTAATATTTTATATTTTGTTACATGCTTAATAGAAAATTTGCACAAAGGTTCTAAATAAAAGGAGAAATAATCAAATATGAGTAAGTACCTTTTATTTGTTGAGTATAATTGAAAATGTAATAAGAAATAGGCCTTTTCTGTCACGCCCTGACCTTAATAATCTATGTTTTCTGTATTATTTTGGTCAGGTCAGGGTGTGACGAGGGTGGATATGATTGTTTTGTATTGTCTAGGGTTTTTGTATGTCTAGGTTTGTGTGTGTAGTCTAGGCATATGTAGGTCTATGGTGGCCTAGATTGGTTCCCAATCAGAGGCAGCAGTTTATCGTTGTCTCTGATTGGGGATCCTATTTAGGTTGCCAGTTTGGTTTGTGGGTTATTGTCTATGTGAGGTTGCATGTCTGCACTCAGTGTTTATAGCGTTCACGTTTGTTATTTTGTGTAGTTTGTTCAGTGTTATTTCTTTATTAAAAGAAGATGGATTATCATCACGCTGCGCCTTGGTCTCCTCTCTACGACGTTCATGACAGAATAACCCACCATAACAGGACCAAGCAGAGTGAAGAGGAGGAAAAGCGCTTAATGGGGAAATGGACCTGGGAGGAGATATTAGATGGAGCAGGACCCTGGACACAGCCGGGGGAGTATCGCAGTCCGAAGGATGAGTTAGAGGCAGCGAAAGCGGAACGGCGATACTACAAGGAAAAATACCGGAGAATAGAGGAACGGCAACGATATGAAGGTACACGGCTAGCACGGAAGCCCGAGAGACAGCCCCAAGATTTTTTTGGGGGGGGGACACACAAGGAGATTGGCTGAGTCAGGTAGGAGACCTGAGCCAACTCCTCGTGCTTACCGTGGGGAGCGTGTAACTGGTCAGGCACCGTGTTATGCAGAGATACGCACGGTGTCTCCATTTCGCATTCTTAGCCCGGTGCGCTCTATTCCAGCTCCTCACGTTTGCCGGGCTAGAATGGGCATCCAGCCAGGACATATTGAGCCAGCTCTATGTTCTGGATCTCCAAAGCGTCTCCACGGTCCAGTGTATCCTGTTCCTCCTCCCCGCACTCGCCCTGAAGTGCGTGTCCTCAGCCCGGTAACACCAGTTCCGGCACCACGCACCAGGCCTCCAGTGCGCCTCCAGAGTCCAGTACGTCCTGTTCCTCCTCACCGCACTCGCCCTGAGGTGCGTGTCCTCAGCCTGGTACCACCAGTTCCGGCACCACGCACCAGGCCTCCAGTGCGCCTCCAGGGTCCAGTACGCCCTGTTCCTGCTCCTCGCACTCGCCCTGTGGTGCGTGTCCCCAGCCCAGTACCTCCAGTGATGATCCATGGCAAGAAGCCTCCAGTGATGATCCATGGCACGAAGCCTCCAGTGATGATCCATGGCACGAAGCCTCCAGTGATGATCCATGGCAAGAAGCCTCCAGTGATGATCCATGGCACGAAGCCTCCAGTGATGATCAATGGCAAGAAGCCTCCAGTGATGATCCATGGCACGAAGCCTCCAGTGAGGAGTCATGGCACAAAGCCTCCAACAAAGGCTGCCTGTCCGGAGCTGCCAGAGTCGCCCTCCTGTCCGGAGCTGCCAGAGTCGCCCTCCTGTCCGGAGCTGCCAGAGTCGCCCTCCTGTCCGGAGCTGCCAGAGTCGCCCTCCTGTCCGGAGCTGCCAGAGTCGCCCTCCTGTCCGGAGCTGCCAGAGTCGCCCTCCTGTCCGGAGCTGCCAGAGTCGCCCTCCTGTCCGGGGTCTCCAGCGACGGTCCCCAGTCCAGAACATCCGGCGATGATCCACGCAGTGAGGGTCCCCAGCCCGGGGTCTACGGCGAGGATCCGCAGTCCAGAGCATCCGGCGATGATCCACGGGTCAGTGCTACAATTGAGGACTCAGTGTAAAGAAGGGGGACGGCGTCCAGATCCAGAGCCGCCACAGAGGGTAGATGCCCACCCGGACCCTCCCCTATAAGTTCAGGTTTGCGGTCGGGAGTCCGCACCTTTGGGGGGGGGGGGGGGGGGGGGGGGGGTACTGTCACGCCCTGACCTTAGTATTCTATGTTTTCTGTATTATTTTGGTCAGGTCAGGGTGTGACGAGGGTGGATATGATTGTAGGGTGGATATGATTGTTTTGTATTGTCTAGGGGTTTGTATGTCTAGGTTTGTGTGTGTAGTCTAGGCATATGTAGGTCTATGGTGGCCTAGATTGGTTCCCAATCAGAGGCAGCTGTTTATCGTTGTCTCTGATTGGGGATCCTATTTAGGTTGCCATTTTCCAGTTTTGTAACGATCGTCTTCGGGAGAAAGAGAGGAGGACCAAAGCGCAGCGTGGTAAGTGTTCATGATGATGTTTTTAAACTCAGAACACTAAACAAAACAATAAACGATGTGAACAAACGAAACAGTACCGTGTGGCGACAAACACTGACACGGAAGACAAACACCCACAAATCAAAAGACAAAACAGGCTACCTAAATATGGTTCCCAATCAGAGACAACGACTAACACCTGCCTCTGATTGAGAACCATATCAGGCCAAACACAGAAACAGACAAACTAGACATACAACATAGAATGCCCACTCAGATCACACCCTGACCAAACAAAACATATAAACATACAAAGCAAACTATGGTCAGGGCGAGACAAGTTTGGTTTGTGGGATATTGTCTATGTGAGGTTGCATGTCTGCACTCAGTGTTATAGCGTTCACGTTCGTTTGTTAATTTGTGTAGTTTGTTCAGTGTTATTTCTTTATTAAAATTAGATGGATTATCATCACGCTGCGCCTTGGTCTCCTCTCTACGACATTCGTGACATTTACATGTGGTAATTTTATATAAACTACTTATTCATTGAATTTACAAAAAATGTAATATATCGTGATATGTATCGTTATTGGGATATGAAATTACCAATATCGGGATATGAGATTTTGGCCATAACCCTCAGCCCTACCCTGCGCCCGTGCATCGACTACCGAGGACTCAATGACATAACGGTGAAGAACCGCTACCAGCTCCCACTCATCTCCTCTGCCTTCGAGCCGCTCCAGGGGGCCACCGTGTTATCCAAACTGGATCTACGGAACGCCTACCACCTGGTGCGGATACGGGAGGAGGATGAGTGGAAGACCGCCTTCAACACGGCCAGAGGCCACTACGAGTATTTGGTCATGCCATTAGGCCTCACCAACGCCCCTGCTGTGTTCCAAGCTCTGGTAAATTATGTTCTCCGCGACATGTTGAATCGGTTCGTCTTCGTCTACATTGATGACATCCTCTTCTTCTCCCACTCCCCCCAAGAACATGTGCTCCACCTCCGACAGGTTCTTCAATGCCTCCTGGAGAATCAGCTGTTTATTAAGGCAGAGAAGTGCGAGTTCCATCGCTCCACCATCCCCTTTCTGGGGTACATCATCTCCGCTGGGAGTGTCCAGATGGATTCCGGGAAGGTGAGAGCGGTAGTGGATTGGCCCCAGCCTACGTTCAGGGTGCAGCTGCAACGTTTCCTGGGGTTCGCCAACTTTTATTGCAGCTTTATCTGGGGTTACAGCACCCTGGCTTCCCCCCTGTCAGCACCCACCTCTCCCAAGGTTCCGTTCACGGTTCCGTTCGTCTGTTCACGGGTTCCGTTCATCCCAAGGTTCCGTTCATCCAGGTAATGTTCGTGCCTGACGCGGTCCGCTCCGTGGTCCTGGAGTGGGCACACTCCTCCAGACTGGCCTGCCACCCGGGCTCCCATCGGACCCTGGCTTTTGTGCGACAACGCTTTTGGTGGCCTATCATGGTCCCTGACGTCTCCAAATTCGTCGCCGCTTGCACAATTTGTGCACAAAACAAGACTCCTCGACAAGCTCCGGCTGGTCTCCTCCAACCTCTGCCTGTCCCTCACTGTCCCTGGTCTCACATCTCCCTGGACTTTGTCACGGGTCTTCCCCCATCTGATGGCAACACCGCCATCTTGATGGTGGTGGATCGGTTTTCCAAAGCCGCCCACTTCATTCCTCTCCCCAAACTACCCTCTGCCAAAGAGACAGCCCAGCTCATGGTGCAGCACGTCTTCCGGATCCATGGGCTACCAGTCGTCATGTTCTCGTCCCATGTTCTCGCCCTCAGTTCTCGTCCCGGTTCTGGAAGGCGTTCTGGACCCTCATTGGGTCATCAGCCAGCCTGTCCTCCGGGTTCCACTCCCAGTCCAACGGCGAGTCGGAGCGAGCCAACCAGGACCTAGAGACTACTCTGCGCTGCCTGGTCTCTGCCAACCCCACCATCTGGAGCCAGGAGCTGTTGTGGGTCGAATACACCCGCAACACCTTTCCCTGCTCTGCCATGGGCCTATCTCCTTTTGAGTGTTCCCTGGGGTATCAGCCCTCGCTTTTCCCTGAGCAGGAAGAAGAGGTCGGCTTTCCTTCTGCCCAGATGTTTGTCCGCCGATGTCGCCGTACCTGGAGAAGACCACCTCCAGTTATCGACGACAAGCAGATCGCCACCGGACCCCAGCTCCCCGGTATCGTCCCAGGCAGAAGCTATGGCTGTCCACCCGGGATCTGCCCCTCTGAGTGGAATCCCGCAAACCCCCCCCCCCCCCCCCCCGGTTCATCGGCCCGTTTCCCATCTCCAAAATCATTAGCCCCTCTGCTGTTCGTCTTCTGTTGCTCCGGACCCTTCGTATACATCCTACATTTCATGTGTCCAGAGTTAAACCTATGTCTCACAGCCCTTTGTCTCCTGTTTCCAGGATTACTGACCACTGCCTGCCCTTGACCTGTCTTTTGCCTGCCCCTGTTGGATTGATAAACTGTTGTTACTTCAACGATTTGCAGGCAGAGATAAATAAATGGGTAATCAATATTTATTGAAAATTAAAATGCACAATGCTTGCTCACCATGGTAGCCTATGTGTGGGTTGCGGCTTTTCTTTTTCAATTATCTTTTCTTTTTATTGCAACTCGACTCACGTTGGTTGAACGCCCTCCACTTCTTTCCATTATCAATCTTTATTTACAGACACTGTAGTAAACTACAGTCTAATCATATTTCATTGAATTGCATTGAAAAGATAACTGCCATTGAATCTCCGCCCATGCTTATGCAGCCTACTCTATTTCATTGAGACCACACATATACTAGAAGAGGAGAGATGGTCTATTTAACTCGAAGCAGTGAATTCTAAGAGTGGGTGAATAACGCGACAAAGGTGTGACTTTAATACAATTGGTAGGCTAACGCATATAAAGCAGAAAGATGACCGTTTCTGTCACGTTCCTGACCTGTTTTCCTTTGTCTTGTATTTATTTTAGTTGGTCAGGGCGTGAGTTGGGTGGGTTTGTCTATGGTTGATTTTCTATGTTGGGATTTTTGTGTTCGGCCTGGTATGATTCTCAATCAGAGGCAGCTGTCAATCGTTGTCCCTGATTGAGAATCATACTTAGGCAGCCTGGGTTTCACGTGTGTTTTGTGGGTGTTTGTTTCCGTGTTTGTGTTTTTCACCACACGGTACTGTATAGGTTTCTGCACTTCGTTTATTTGTTTTGTAATTCAGTGTTCAGTTTTGTTATATTAAATCATTATGAACACTAACCACTCCGCGTATTGGTCCGATCCGTCTCGCCTCTCCTCGTCCGAGGAGGAGGACGAATATGACGACTACCGTTACAGTTTCCAAATAATCTGAAGGACAACAACAATATTTGAATCCCAAAATTGTCTGTCTGACCGACCGCTCCCAACCGCAGCATGAAAAATGCTGATTGCACAATGATCTCTGTCGGACCGCAGGTCCTGCCGTCATCCCGCGAAAATGCAGCCCTCTACCCTGGCTGTCGCCAACGGCTCCAATTTATGCACGCCTAACCGCTGTATCAGACTTTCCCCGCACCATTCACATACATAAACACATCTAGTCAAATACACATACACAACCAAATACTCCACTCCTCTTTAGCTCAAAAGGGAAAATATTGATGTGATTTTGACCAGTGTATGAAGGATTGAAACTGGCGAAACAATTCTCAGCAAAAATGGCTAATGTCATTCCAATGCTGTTCACTCACAACATTATGCACTAGTTTGGAAAACTTGGAAATCTTCCATGTTCCACATGAAACACAAATTCATCTACAAAAGTGGAACTAGTCACACATTAGGACCTTTCAAGAGGCAGGAAACAATTTGCGCCAGGCTTCAACGTGTCTTCACTAAAAATAACCACTTGCATCTGCCATTTATCAAGTGTCTTTTCTAATCTAGTGAAAATAGGATTGCAACTGATGTTTATTACTGTTTAATCGAAAAAAGAACAGCCTTGTTTAACAGACAGGAAATGAATGGTTTTCAGAAATAGTACAATATCCTCCTGTAACAAAAGCTGCCAAACAGCTTGGTTTTTACACAAATCATTAAATGTTTGCTCTCACCTTGCTGAATGTCCTTCATTTCCAGGTGCAGACTTGAGATGAGGATGCCCACTGCTTGGGAACGTTTCCCATCCAGCAGCTTGATAATCTGCAGGAGAGACATACCGGTAAACGTCATAACTTAATCACAGTGATTATATCAGAGAGCGAGAATAATATTGGCATTATATATCCTTTATTTGATCACCATATCCATTTGATTCAAGTGGCACCATTTATACAGTTGATAAGATGCAGACCAACAGTTAATAAAAAAAAATGCAATTAACATTTATTATAATATGATATGCTGTAAGTCATCCACTGTCTTTTTCCCAGAGAGGCCAAAGGAAAGTATCACTTAGTCACTTCCCAGAGCCAGACCACTTGAAGATAGATTGACTCTGGGAGGGGACAGAAGATGTGCTCTAAAGAAGAGTCATTCTAACATCTCTGTGGAGTGTCTGGATTGACCCTAAAGCCAGACTCATCTACACAATGTCATAATCCTTCACGGTCCATGATAACAGGCAGAGATTGAGTAAGGATAGAAACCCACAGGTTTCAGCAGGCCTTATCAAATGGCATCCCTAACAGTACAGAGCACAGAGTACAGAGAAAAGTTCCCCTGTAAAAGTGCATTAATTATATAGTAGGGCCCGGGACAATATCAGTATCACGATACTCATTTGTATCGTGGCAAAGAAGCAAAACACAAAGCGGATTTCATTTCTTTAGGAAAACAGCCCTAATGTTGGAAACAAACATCATTATGTTGTCATCCAGAGTCACATTTCCTAGCTATATAACACATTATTTTACATAAAGCAGGTTTTGCAGAGTTTGGTCTGCTTCTTGTTTTCATTTTTGCCATAAAAAAACATCACAATAATGGTATTGTGACAGCCCTATGATATAGTCAAAAATATTAAGTCACAGGAAAGTAAAAATGTAAACCATAAAAGGATATATTTTCAGTGTGGGTTTTTTATAACAAACTATAAATTCACAGGATTTCTATTTGTGCCTACACATGGTCACAATTACTTATGACTGAATTACCCATAAAGCTAGAAACAGTTTTGGCAAGGTAAAGCCCAGCTCTAAAACTTAATGTCTCAGCCTTCTTCATTAGGTAACACTGGCCGTTATTACTGCATCTCAGCTACTGGGCCATCCAGTGGGAACCAAGGAGCAGAAGCCTTAGAAGTGAGTATTGCGTTACAGAAGGTAAGAGTGCATGCTGCTTCCACGTCCATTACTAATATCACACTGGGGATCTCCTGTACAGGGACATGAGAGGGGAGCAGGCAGAGTGAGAGGCTTTTCCAACACCTTTAATGAACTGCACTGGTTGGGCCACACTAAAAGCCTTCCAGGAACCCTGGCCACTCGCTGTGGCTCCAGAAGCACCAATTAGCCCGACCAGTTAACTTAATGAGAAAAGACAACTGATCTGGAGGAACAAGCCTGGATGCTTACTCTCAGACACGCAAGGAAGGAACCTGCTGATGCTAAGAGGTCTCTGTTTGCAATCCATGACAAGTATGTATCAAAAGATAACAGCTACCTCCAGTGGACACTAGGAGAACTACCCACCAATCCAAGCCAAGGTGAAGTCCTTACAGCAGACCAAAAAAAAACCACTTGAAATAGACTGGAGACATTGGTTTGACATTGAAATTAAGATTGAAATAGCAAAAGGAAGAGACAGTGGTTTGAGGAGTTGCAGGTGGCTGGTGTTGGGGAGAGGGCACCAGGTTCAGCAGAGAGCTGATAGTTTATACAGCCATGGCTGAGGGGGCAGGCAGCTATACGGGTGACTGCGAACCAACCATGTCTGAGTTCACCCACCCTGGAGATACGTTACAATAACAAATGGATCAAGAGAGCTCATAAATTACCACCTCCAATGAACGCTCAACATCTCCACACAACGTTCTGCACTCTCCATGTGTTAATCTTACACCCACTCTCCCACGTCACACTCAACACTCAAAATATGCTTTTAATAAACCTCAGTGTGAATGACCATAAGTCATCTCTAAAGACGTAGGGTCTGAACAAATTAAAGCCACTGTTTGTTTTACAGCAATCCATGATGTACAAACTGGATAGGAGCTTGATTCGTGTGGGTGGTGGGAATTGCTGTGTAATGTTTACGCAGGCCGTATTACTGGTGTACACGCGGGGCGGGGGACGGGACGGGGGTATGGTGAGGGGGACAGCCTGCCGGTCCTGGCACTGTAAATCCTGTCGGGTCGGGGTGTAATCTAAACAGCCCCCACGCTGTGGCTGGCTGGGTTTCCTCATCTCATCTCTGTAGTACTCCACATCGCTCCTGCAGCTCATATCATCACACCCAAAATGCAGCGACACGCGCAGCCTCTCCTCTCCACTTTAAACGCCCCCACAGGTGTCCTCTCCTCACCATTGCTGTCCTCCCGCCTCAGTGGGGAACCGAGTGGAGCCACATGCCTACAATTACCCCCAGTCTGGTGTAGAGTAGCCTGGGCGGCCGTAGAGTGTGGAGGCTGACAGGGAGCTTATTCCCCTGCATGTCATCTCTGCTGCTTTGATATGATAATCAGTGGCGTGAAAGGAAAGGCATCCAGATTAAACAGCAGCTTTCATTTGTATTGGACACATGATAATCAAATCAAATTTTATTGGTCACATACACATGGTTAGCCCTGTACGGACTCATTCCACCAGCCCCTTTTCCCCAACACTGATGGTCCTGTGTGTGGAGCTGTCCTTAACAAGGGAGGTGAGTAAAGTGAGTAATCTCCATAATGCACACACACATTCCAGTAATTTCCCTCTGACTGGGATCACAGGCGTTAGCTCATCTGGCAACACTTTCTAGACAAGTAACAAGTGTGATAGGCATATATAGCTATACTGTCATCACATACACCATTGTGCCCTACAGCCAACATGCTTAGTGCACTGAAAACCATAATGTGTGCAGTGTAGCTGCTCTTCATAAATTGATAGAGACAATTACTGGGCTGAGATTAACTGACTTGTTTCTGTGTTGTGTCGTATCGGTGTGGTGGTGAGGCCAGGACAGGACTATTGGCTTGTCAGATCTCCTCTGGGGCAGATATTGCAGAGTAAGGCAAGACAGCCCTCTTGATTGACCCTGTGTCTCCGCAGGCCCAGTCTGGCTCTGTCTGTTAGCTAGCTGGATGACAGTCTGCTCTTCTCCTTTCCATCCCCCTCTCCTCTTTCCCTCCATCCTCCTCTCTCCAGCCCCCCTCTCCTTCTTCCTCTCCATCCCCCTCTCCACTATCCTCTCCACTTTCCTCTCTATCCCCGTTTCCTCCCTCCTTTGTCCAGTCAGAGCCCGTAGTTCTGGGAACCTATCAGCAAATGATGATTCAGAGAGTTTGAACGTTGGTAGTATAAACTTTTAGGGATAAAAGATGAAGAAGTAAACAAGTTACTTTTGTTTAGCTGACCTTTCTAAAAGTGTTGGACTGCCAAGGGGCTGTAGCCAACTTTTTCCACAGTTGGTAGCGTCTCCCAATAATCATAGCTGAACCCAGGCTGCTCTCTCTGGGCTGAGTATTGTAACCCAGGCTGCTCTCTCTGGGCTGAGTATTGTAACCCAGGCTGCTCTCTCTGGGCTGAGTATTGTAACCCAGGCTGCTCTCTCTGGGCTGAGTATTGTAACCCAGGCTGCTCTCTCTGGGCTGAGTATTGTAACCCAGGCTGCTCTCTCTGGGCTGAGTATTGTAACCCAGGCTGCTCTCTCTGGGCTGAGTATTGTAACCCAGGCTGCTCTCTCTGGGCTGAGTATTGTAACCCAGGCTGCTCTCTCTGGGCTGAGTATTGTAACCCAGGCTGCTCTCTCTGGGCTGAGTATTGCATAGCCCCTGGTGGAGATGATGCTCTTCTATCAGCACATGGCTCAAATCACAATGGATATCTATACCACATATTGTATCTACCATCTCAAATAAGAATGACAAAATCAAATGTTAGTTAATGTAGTTTTCACGAAGGAGAAGTATCCCCCTTTCTAATGGGTTACGTGCCATTGGGTCTGCACAGCTCAGACCAATTCTCAGGGCCCGTGCTGTAGTCAAGTCCAATGCTGCAACTCTGCACTTCCGCAACCATGTGTGTCAGCGCTCCCACTGCCCCCATGGCCCTAAGTGTGGCGTCCAAGCAGATAAAATCAGCCATTGTACCAGACTGTCCCCTTCCCAATCCATACACATTCTGATCAATCTGTCAAGGCTCCAGTCCACTCTAGAGGCCTCAGTGTGGGTGAGTGTGTGTGTCCATCTCTAGTGCTCTCCATCCAGTCTGGTCACTCTGAACCCATCAACTGGCCCAATATTTGATCAAGCTCAGCCAACTGTCTCCTGTCTCCCTGACCCTGCTTGCAGGGCTGGCTGGCCCCTAAATCAGCCTCCTAGCTCACGTTGATATCTGACTCAGCTGCTTTCCCAGTAAGCATCTTTTAGACATCTTTTCCAGACGTTGATGTCAGGTGCATTTTAGGTGCTGATTGAAAGGTGAAAATACTTATTTTCCGGACGTCGAAAATATGTATTTTTCGGATGTTGAAATCAGGTGCATATTACATGCTGAATGAAAGGTGAAAAGACATATTTTCAGGATGTAAAAAATATGTATTTTCCAGACATTGAAAATACGTCATTTAACAGATGTTGAAAATACATGTTTTTCAGTCATTGATTCTATGGCCAAATTTCAACTGCATATTTACATGATCAATGAAGTAAGCATTATATCACAATAATACTTTTTCAAGTCTCCTAAGATAGGAAAGAGGAGCCAACTGAAGACCGCAACAGAATGCATTATTGCTCCCACTGTCACATGCACATATGTAAGCTTTTTCAAAAGCTTTAAAACGGGCAGCGATGATGTTCAAAGTAGTCCAACCTACAGAATAAACCAACAGACCACTTCAACTACAATAACATTTCAGTAACAGTTACAGATTTTTGTTGTTGTTGCTGTGACTGTGATATGTGGTTGTTTATCTACCTTAGTTGAATGCACTGACTGTATGTCACTTTGGATAAGAGCGTCTGCCTAAATTTGTTAGGTGCGGACCAGAACCAAATCTGTTTCACAAGTTTGAACATCACAGGACAGTATGGCACAGATTAGTACATCAGAACACAGTAGAGCTACAGTAAGGTACGGTACAGGACAGTAAAGTTTGATTCAGTAGAGTACAGTAGAGTTTAATTCAGTAGAGTAAAGTACAGTACAGTGCAGTTCAGTAAATAACAACTGTTTTTTTGCATCAAGTGTGAAGGAAATCTCGAGCTTTTGCTCACCTGATATAGAATTCCTCATGGTAAGCTGCAGACCCTTTATCTACCAAGAAAGTTCTCAAGCCAACACCACTCTGGCACTCAGCGAACGGTATGGGGCCATAAACAAACAAGAACCGGCTCACCCAGAGGCAGCGTTTCTGGTGGGCGGAAACTTAAACCATCCTACCTCACTTCTACCAACACGTCTCCTGCGCCACTAGGGGCGCTAAAACTCTAGACCACTTTTATTCTACTCAGTGGAACTCTACTCTACTCTATTCAGTCTGTAATCCCAACATGTTTCAAGCTGACCACCATGGGTCCCTGTTCCCAATAGCTCCAAGGTAACCTACCTAAATTACTAACACCCTGTAGCACTCACATCTGTAATTATGAAGTGCTTTGAAAGGCTGGTCATGACACACATCAACACCATCATCCGAGACCCACTCCAATTCAAATACCGCCCCAACAGATCCACAGATGACGCAATCTCAATTGCACTTCACACTGCCCTCTCCCACCTGGACAAGAGGGGAAATAACTATGTGAGAATGCTGTTGGTAGACTACAGCTCAGCGTTCAACACCATAGTCCCCTCCAACCTCATCACTAAGCTAGGGACCCTGGGACTGAACCCCTCCCTTTGCAACTGGATGGTGGACTTCCTGACGGGCTGCCCCCAGGTGGTGAGGGTAGGCAACAACACCTCCGTCACGCTGACCATCAACACGGGGGCCCCTCAGTGGTGTGTGCTTAGTCCCCTCCTGTACTCGCTGTTCACGACTGAGTGGCAACGCTACTTTTTTGTAATCTTCCACTGATATTTGTTTAGATTTTTTATTGCAGAGTCAAAGCTAAAGGAAGACTTGTCAGAACCTGACTAAGGGATGCATGGGGTAAAGTGGGAGGGTACATGGAGTTGACATACACAAAGACAGCCTACTTATCTTTATTTTATTCTATATTTATTACCCCATTTTCTCCCCAATTTCATGGTATCCAAATGGTAGTTACAGTCTTGTCCCATCACTGCAACTCCCGTATGGACTCGGGAGTGGCGAAGGTCGAGAGCCATGCGTCCTCTGAAACATGACCCTGCCAAGCCTCACTGCTTCTTGACACACTGCTCGCTTAACCCGGAAGCCAGCCGCACCAATGTGTTGGAGGAAACACTGTACAACTGGCAACCGTGTCAGCATGCATGCGCCCGGCCCGCCACAGGAGTTGCTAGAGCGTGATGGGACAAGGACAACCCGGTCAGCCAAACCCTCCCCTAACCCAGGCAACGCTGGGCCAATTGTGCGCCGCCTCATGGGTCTCCCGGTCACAGCCGGCTGCGACACAGCCCGGGATCGAACCCGGATCTGTAGTGATGCCTTAGACCGCTGCGCCACTCAGTAGACCACAGCCCACTTTTCTATGCTCAAGGGGAGAGAGAGACAAATAGCTTGACTGTTTTACTATTAAAGTCAATACTAGTATTGTTTTCAATTTCATAAGTAGTTTATGTTTCTTAATAACCAGGCAAATCTAAATAGTAGGCTGGTGACTGGTGGTTACAAGGAAGCAAGAGAGTCGCTTGCGCGATGCGTAGCTTATGATTGGAGGCGGAGCCAGAGTGGAGCCTGCCTGCCCACAATCACTGTGTGTGCCAGGTGTGGCACGTCCTTCCCACTGCTAGAGAACAGAACCCTTGCTGCTCTGCGCACCCAGTGCTGCTAATATTCTGCTTATCATAGTAGCCTATCCAGTCCAAGTGCAAATGCAAGTCACGAGAAGGTGAGTCCAAGTCACCAATGGTAAAGTCCAGGTCGAGTCACAAGTCATGAAAGTCCTGGACTCGAGTACTACAACACTGGTACACTATTGTACTGTGCTGTACTGTACTGTACTGTACTGCACTGTACTGTACTGTGCTGTACTGTGCTCCACTGTACTGTGCTCTACTGTGCTCTACTATACAGTACTGTATTGTACTGACCTCTACTCTGCTTTTATTTAGTGTACTGTGTACTGTACTGTAATATTCTGTACTCTGCTGTGCTCTACTGTGCTGTATTGTGCTTTACTGTGCTGTCCAAATGTGTGAAACATAGATGTCTATGATTGGGTTAGATTTGGTCCGTACCAAAAATCGACATCAAGTCTGGACAGGACCATTTTTTTCTTCATGATTTCTCTCAACCAATAACTATTACCAGGTTTTGTAAGAAAATGACTATTAAACTTAGTCAAAAGGACAATCAAAAGAAGATTCCAAATCAAGGAGTAGGACAGTTTAGTCTACAGCTGATTGTGAAGTGCAAGCAGCAGCTAAAGGTGGATCCTACCCAGCTGTCATTCTATACACAGGGCCAGGGAGAGGAGAGGAAAACTGAACTCACTGCCACCTGATAGCCTAGTTTGACGTCGCACAAGAGCTGCCTACACCAATCACCATGAATTGGACAGTCGGGAGGAAGACGAGAAAAGAGAAGGGAGCGATATTACTCCTGGCAAACTTTGTGTTGTTTCTAGATTAGACTCCATGTAATGCTAGGATCCTTGTTTATGTGGCTCTACTTGGGCTAACTCAGCAGAGCTCCTAACGGAATGTTCCAGAGGTAAGTGGTCTAGGGTTGGAGAATAAGGTATAATCTGCTGACACCATTGTATTCATTCAGCAGATGCTCTTACTGGAGTAACATAGTAATAACGTCCTCAAAAAATGCATTACGTCAATATTTTCTTCCTGACTACCTAATCTCAATAACTCCTAATACTGACAACAAAACTTTAGTAAAGGAAATCTGAATTCAAATGTACCACTAGGGCCCTTGTGTGGTAGAAATGAGACACATTATGATGACAAAGCATTTTCTTTGGACAAGACAGGTCTGAGAAATACGACGTGCCATGCCAAATGGAGTGTGTCATCCTTTCTGGTGACAGCTTTAAAGCTACAGTGTATGGGTCCCTGCATGGAAAGTGTAGTAGCCCTCATCACCTTCCAAACCCAAGACACTTGAGATTCTCCTCCTAAGAGAGGAAAAACAGCAGGAGCCAAGACAATATAATAACAGTAGCACGGGGGAGAGAAGAGAATGGATGAGATTTCAACCAACCTTCTTAGTCTTGGCCTTCTTCTCATAGGTGTCTGAAAGGGGCTTCTTCTTTGGCTGCAGAGTGGCCTTGGAGAACAGGTCCTCAAACTCCTTGGTGTCTACGATATCTGGCTCCTCCAGAGAACCCCACAGTGTATTATTACTGGAAACAAGAGACACACTTTTATACGCTGAGGAGCACCACAGTTCAACATAAAACCATTTTCAATAACAATGTTACTGTGATGTCAGGAGACTGTGTTACGGGGGTGACTTGGCGCCGGAAAAAAAGACTGACATTTTACGTGTCCCCAACCGATTGTGTTTTTTTGTTCATTTATTTGCATTGTTTGTAACTTATTTTTTTACTTATTTTGTACATAATGTTGCCACTACCATCTCTTATGACCGAAAATAACTTCTGGACATCAGGACTGCGATTACGCACCACGGACTGGCAGAATTATTTTTTTCCTTTAACGAATCTGACGAGCCCGACGCAAATTATATACTGCTTTCTCAGGAACAGGCACAGATCCCCGTGATTTGCATGATAAGGAGGTGGAGAAAAGGGGCCAGAGGGCGGGCTGCCTTCTGAGAATTCGTAGGTGATCGAATAAACCCCCAATTCCTTCCATTCTGCTAGCAAACGTGCAATCTTTGGAGAATAAAATCGATGACCTACGTGGAAGATTAAACTACCTACGGGACATTCAAAACTGTAATATCTTATGCTTCACGGAGTCGTGGCTGAATAACGACACTATCAACATACAGCTGGCTGGTTATACGCTGTAGCGGCAGGATAGAACAGCGATGTCTAGTAAGACAAGGTGCGGCAGACTATATATTTTTGTAAATAACAGCTGATGCACAATATCTAAGGAAGTCTTCAGCTATTGCTCGCCTGAGGTAGAGTATCTCATTATAAAATGTAGACCACACTATCTACTTAGAGAGTTTTCATCTGTATTTTTCGTAGCTGTTTACAAAGCACCACAGACTGAGGCTGGCACTAAGACAGCATTGGATGAGCTGTATTCCGGCATAAGCATACAAGACAACGCTCACCCAAAGGCGGCGCACCTAGTAGCCAGGGACATTAATGCAGGGAAACTTAAATCCATTTTCCTAAATTTCTATCAGTATGTTAAATGTGCAACCAGAGGGAAAAAAACTCTGGACGACCTTTACTCCACACAGAGAGGCGCATACAAAGCTCCCCCTCGCCCTCCATTTGGCAAATCTGACCATAATTCTATACTCCTGATTCCTGTTTACAAGCAAAAATTAAAGCAGGAAGCACCAGTGACTAGATCAATAAAAAAGTGGTCAGATGAAGCAGATGCTAAGCTACAGGATTGTTTTGCTAGCACAGACTGGAACATGTTCCGGGATTCCTCCGATGGCATTGAGGAGTACATCACATCAATCATTGGCTTCATCAATAAGTGCATCGATGACGTCATCCCCACAGTGACCGTACGTACATACCCCAACCAGAAGCCATGGATTACAGGCAACATCCACACTGAGCTAAAAGCTAGAGCTGCCGCTTTCAAGGAGCGGGACTCTAACCTGGAAGCTAATAAGAAATCCCGCTATGCCCTCTGACAAACCATCAAACAGGAAAAGCGTCAATACAGGACTAAGATCGAATCATACTACACCAGGTCTGATGCTCGTAGGATGTGTCAGGGCTTGCAAACCATTACAGACTACAAAGGGAAGCACAGCTGAGAGCTGCCCAGTGACACAAGCCTACCAGACGAGCTAAACTACTTCTATGCTCGCTTCGAGGTAAATAACATTGAAACATGCATGAGAGCACCAGCTGTTCCAGAAGACTGTGTGAGTAAGCCGATGTGAGTAACACATTTAAACAGGTCAACATTCACAAGGCCGCAGGGCCAGACGGATTACCAGGACGTGAACTGCGAGCATGCGCAGACCAACTGGCAAGTGTCTTCACTGACATTTTCAACCTTTCCTTGTCCGAGTCTGTAATACCAACATGTTTTAAGCAGACCACCATAGTGCCTGTGCCCAAGAACACTAAGGTAACCTGCCTAAATGACTACCGACCCATAGCACTCACGTCTGTAGCCATGAAGAGCTTTGAAAGGCTGGTCATGGCTCACATCAACACCATTATCCCAGAAACCCTAGACCCACTCCAATTTGCCAACAGATCCACAGATGATGCAATCTCTATTGCACTCCACGCTGCCCTCTCCCACCTGGACAAAAGGAACACCTATGTGAGAAAGCTATTCATTGACTACAGCTCAGCGTTCAACACCATAGTGCCCTCAAAGCTCATCACTAAGCTAAGGACCATAGGACTAAACACCTCCCTCTGCAACTGGATCCCGGACTTTCTGACGGGCCGCCCCCAGGTGGTAAGGGTAGGTAACAACACATCCGCCACATTGATCCTCAACACAGGGGCCCCTCAGGGGTGCGTGCTCCGTCCCCTCCTGTACTCCCTGTTCGCTCATGACTGCACAGCCAGGCACGACTCCAACACCATCATTAAGTTTGCCGATGACACAACAGACACAATCGTGCCTGATCACCGACAACGACGAGACAGCCTATAGGGAGGAGGTCAGAGACCTAGCCGTGCGGTGCCAGGACAACAAACTCTCCCTCAACGTGATCAAGACAAAGGAGATGATTGTGGTCGACAGGAAAAATAGGACCGAGCACGCCCCCATTCTCATCAACGGGGCTGCAGTGGAGCAGTTTGAGAGCTTCAAGTTCCTTGGTGTCCACATCCACAACAAACTAACATGGTCCAAGCACACCATGACAGTCGTGAAGAGGGCACAACAAAACCTATTCCCCCTCAGGAGACTGAAAAGATTTGGCATGGGTCCTCTGATCCTCAAAAGGTTCTACAGCTGCACCATCGAGAGCTTCCTGATTGGTTGCATCACTGCCTGGTATGGCAACTGCTATGCCTCCGACCGCAAGGCACTACAGAGGGTAGTGCGAATGGCCCAGTACATCACTGGGGCTCAGCTTCCTGCCAACCAGGACCTCTATACCAGGCGGTGTCAGAGGAAGGCCCATAAAATTGCCAGAGACTCCAGCCACCCTAGTCAGAGACTGTTCTCTCTGCTACCGCAGGGCAAGTGGTACCGGAGCGCCAAATCTAGGTACAAGAGGCTTCTACCCCCAAGCCATAAGACTCCTGAACATCTAATCAAATGGCTACCCAGACTATTTGCAATGCCCCCCCTTTTACACCGCTGCTTCTCTCTGTTGTTATCATGCATAGTCACTTTAATAACTCTACCTACATGTACATATTACCTCAACTAACCGGTGCCCATGCACATTGACTCTGTACCGGTACCCCCCTGTATATTTATTTTACTGCTGCTCTTTAATTACTTGATACTTATATTTATTATTCTTATCCGTATTTTTTAAAACTGCATTGTTGGTTAGAGGCTCGTAAGTAAGCATTTCACTGTAAGGTCTACACCTGTTGCATGTGACTAATACAATTTGATTTGATTTGATTTTACTTCTTAGGAAAAGTGGAATAGCTAGTGGACTTCTCAGTACAAATTGTCCTGTGCCAGAGATAAACAATTTGTGAAGCTGTTTATTTGATGTTTACTTGGGCTGTGCAGTGTTTACTTCCATATTTTGATTCAGGGCAGACGTTTGCTGGAGTGAGAATTTGCAGAACGCAAAGAAAACCGACTTCAATTTCCGCTTTTTAATAAAAAGTTACATTTGTGACTGAGGCTTCTGAAAATCATATGATTCAAGTGTCACTGGGTTTGAGATGTGAGATTCCAGCACTAAAGGAGCATTTCAAATAAACTACAAGGAAGATAGGAAGTATTCTGTTTCCTCTGTTGCTGGGTAACACTGAAAGCAAACAGAGAAGGAGTCTGATGATGTCTCTCTTTGTACAGAAGCCTCCCAGAGTTCAGCCTTGCTCTGCCACCTTTACTTTCCATTCCTCTTTTAAATCATAGAAGATAACTATCCCATGGGTTAGACAGTGTGGCAGCCTCAGGCTCTGTTTGATAAGTGATCCAGCCGTCTCTGATAACGCAGGGAGAGGAAGATGAAGTCCGCCATAACTCAGTCTCTATATAGGCCAGGCCAGACAGCCTCACAGGCAACAGGTTCACTGAGACAGGTTCATCAGGACCCACCTATGTGAGGCAGACTTACTGTATGTATAACACAGGTCATGTTAACTTTTCAATTAGAGTTTATCTACTGATAGTAATATGTAATGTTGCATGATTTAGCAACTTTCTATAAGGGATCCCTTTGTAAAATGTAATAGGCCTACTGCTTCTGTAGATGTACTGTATCCATACTGTATGGACTGTAGATATTAAAAAATATATATTTTGTATTTATATTTATATTTTAATATTTTACTTTATTTAACTAGGCAAGTCAGTTAAGAAAAAAATATTATTTACAATGATGGCCTACCCCGGCCAAACCTGTACGACGCTGGGCCAATTGTGCGCCGCCCTATTGGACTCCCAATCACGGCCGGATGAGATACAACCTGGATATGCCTTATCTGTGTTTGTGTTCATGAGTTTCTCTCTACTGTCAAGTCATGAGGTCAGGGTTTGGCCGGCCGGGGCTGACTCGATCAGAAAGGAGACGTTTTACCACGGTGGAGACGAAGGGAACTCAACAAACAGACAAAAAATGGGTCCTCTGATCCTCAAGAGGTTCTACAGCTGCACCATCGAGAGCATCCTGACGGGTTGCATCACTGCCTAGTATGGCAACTGCTCGGCCTCTGACCACAAGGCACTACAGAGGGTAGTGCGTACGGCCCAGTACATCACTGGGGCCAAGCTTCCTGCCATCCAGGACCTCTATACCAGGCGGTGTCAATTGTTAAAGACTCCAGCCACCCTAGTCATAGACTATTCTCACTGCTACCGCACGGCAAGCGGTACCGGAGTGCCAAGTCTAGGTCCAAGAGGCTTCTAAACACCTTCTACCCTCAAGCCATAAGACTCCTGAACATCTAATCAAATGGCTACCCAGACTATTTGCATTGTCCCCCCCCCCTTTCACCCTGCTGCTACTTTCTGTTATTATCTACAGTATGCATAGTCACTTTAATAACTCTACCTACATGTACATATTACCTCGACTAACCGGTGCCCCCGCACATTGACTCTGTACCGGAACCCCCTGTATATAGCCTTGCTATTGTTATTTACTGCTGCTCTTTAATTATTTGTTACTTATATTTCTTTTTTTGGGGGGGGGGGGTATTTTTCTTAAAACTGCATTGTTGGTTAAGGGCTTGTAAGTAAGTATTTCACTGTAATACTTTCACCTGTTGTATTCGGCGCATGTGACAAATACGATTGATTTGAAAATGTTGGCCAGCTGGTCATAGCTGAAATACCACAGCAATCAAACACATAGACAGAGACTCAATTAGAGTCGAGTGTGTCCATTTGGGCCCAATTTGCTATTGGCTACCCACAGCGGTGGTGAAAGTATCTGTCTGGGACAGCCAAGAGGCTATAACCAAGAACATAATGATACTCCCAAAAATCTTCCCTTTAATTTCATACTGTCACGCCCTGGCCTTAGTATTCTTTGTTTCATTTATTATTTTAGTTAGGTCAGGGTGTGACATGGGGAAGGTATGTGGTTTTTGTATTGTCTAGGGTGGTTGTATGGTTTAGGGGGTTAAGTAGAGTAGATGGGTTAGTGTTCAGTGTAGGTGTCTAGGAAAGTCTATGGTTGCCTGAATTGGTTCTCAATCAGAGACAGCTGGTTATTGTTGTCTCTGATTGGGAGCCATATTTAAGGCAGCCATGGGCTTTAGCTGTTTGTGGGTAATTGTCTATGTTGAACGTTTGTTGCTTGTCTGTGCACTTACGTTATTTAGCTTCACGGTCGTTTGTTGTTTTGTTGTTTTGTGTATAGTGTTCGTTTTGTGTTTTCTCTCTCTTCTCAATAAAAGAAGATGTATTTTCCACACGCTGCGCCTTGGTCCACTGTCTATCAAGAAGACGATCGTGACAGAATTACCCACCAACCATGGATCAAGCAGCGTGAGAGGAACCAGGACTCGTGGACTTGGGAGGAAATATTGGACGGAAAGGGACCCTGGGCTCAACCAGGAGAATATCGCCGCCCCAAATCTGAGCTGGAGGCAGCGAAAGCAGAGAGGCGGCGATATGAGGAGGCAGCACGGAAACAAGGCTGGAAGCCCGTAAGTCAAACCCAAAAATTTCTTGGGGGGGGGGCTCTCGGGTAATTTAGTTGGGTCAGTCGGGAGACGTGAGCCAACTCCTCCTGCTTACCGTAGGGAGCCGGTGAGGGCGGATTTGGAGGTGAGCGACGCAGAGACAGTAAAGGAGTTAATGGAGAAATTGGAGGAGAGAGTTATGAGGGATGTATTGGTTTGGTGCATGAGGCACGGCATCCGTCCTAACGAACGTGTTGGTGAGTTAATGTCACCGGGAACAGCTCTCCATACTCGTCCTGAGGTGCGTGCTAGCCGTCTGGTGAAGACAGTACCTACAGCACGCACAAAGCCTCCTGTGCGTCTCCAGAGTCCTGTACGCACTGCTCCTTCTCCCCGCACTCGCCCTGAGGTGCGTGCCCTCAGCCCGGTACCTCCAGTTCTGGTACCACGCACCAGGCCTATAGTGCGTCTCGAGAGTCCAGTGTGCCCTGTTCCTGCTCCACGCACTCTCCCTGTGGTGCGTGTCTCCAGCCCAGTGCCTCCAGTTCCGGCACCACGCACCAAGCCTCATGTGCGTCTCCAGAGCCCTGTACGCACTGTTCCTTCTCCCTGTACTCGCCCTGATGTGCGTGCCCTCAGCCCGGTACCACCAGTGCCGGTACCACGCACCAGGCCTATAGTACGCCTTGAGAGTCCAGTGTGCCCTGTTCCTGCTCCCCGCACTAGCCTTGAGGTGCGTGTCTCTAGTCCGGTACCACCAGTTCCGGCACCACGCACCAAGCCTCATGTGCTTCTCCAGAGCCCTGTACGCACTGATCCTTCTCCCCGCACTCGCCCAGAGGTGCGTGCCCTCAGCCCGGTACCACCAGTCCCAGTACCACGCACCAGTCCTATAGTGCGCCTCGAGAGTCCAGTGTGCCCTGTTCCTTCTCCCCGCACTAGCCCTGAGATGCGTGTCCTCAGCCTGGTACCTCCAGTTCCGGCACCACGCACCAGGCCTACAGTGCGTCTCAGCCGGCCAGAGTCTGCCGTCTGCCCAACGGCGCCTGAACTGCCCGTCTGCCCAACGGCGCCTGAACTGCCCGTCTGCCCAACGGCGCCTGAACTGCCCGTCTGCCCAACGGCGCCTGAACTGCCCGTCTGCCCAACGGCGCCTGAACTGCCCGTCTGCCCAACGGCGCCTGAACTGCCCGTCTGCCCAACGCCGTCTGAACTGTCCGTCTGCCAAACGCCGCATGAACTGCCCGTCTGTACTGAGTATTCAAAGCCGCCCGTCTGTACTGAGCCTGCAAAGCCGCCCGTCTGCCATGAGCCTTCAGAGCCGTCCGCCAGACAGGAGCCGCTAGAGCCTTCCGCCAGACAGGAGCCGCTAGAGCCTTCCGCCAGACAGGAGCAGCCAAAGCCTTCCGCCAGACAGGATCAGCCAGAACCTTCCGCCAGACAGGATCAGCCAGAGCCTTCCGCCAGACAGGATCAGCCAGAGCCTTCCGCCAGACAGGATCAGCCAGAGCCTTCCGCCAGACAGGATCAGCCAGATCCGTCAGCCAGCCATGAGCAGCCAGATCCGTCAGCCAGCCATGAGCAGCCAGATCCGTCAGCCAGCCATGAGCAGCCAGATCCGTCAGCCAGCCATGAGCAGCCAGATCCGTCAGCCAGCCATGAGCAGCCAGATCCGTCAGCCAGCCATGAGCAGCCAGATCCGTCAGCCAGCCATGAGCAGCCAGATCCGTCAGCCAGCCATGAGCCGTCCAGCCAGGATCCGCCAGAGCCGTCCAGCCAGGATCCGCCAGAGCCGTCCAGCCAGGATCCGCCAGAGCCGTCCAGCCAGGATCCGCCAGAGCCAGCCAGCCAGGATCCGCCAGCCAGCCAGGATCCGCCAGAGCCAGCCAGCCAGGATCCGCCATCCAGTCCGGTGCTGTCCCTCAGTCCGGAGCTGCAGTCCCTCAGTCCGGAGCTGCCGTCCCTCAGTCCGGAGCTGCAGTCCCTCAGTCCGGAGCTGCAGTCCCTCAGTCCGGAGCTGCAGTCCCTCAGTCCGGAGCTGCAGTCCCTCAGTCCGGAGCTACCCCCCCTCAGTCCAGAGCTACCCCCCCTCAGTCCGGAGCTACCCCCCCTCAGTCCGGAGCTACCCCCCCTCAGTCCGGAGCTACCCCTTAGTCCGGAGCTACCTCTCAGTCCGGAGCTACCCATCCGTCCGGTGGCGCCCTCTGGGATGGTCTTCAGTCCGGGACTTTCTACAAGGGCCGCCGCTCCAGAGGCGCCACCAAAGCGGGTATTGACAATGGTGGAGTGGGGGCCTCGTCCCGCGCCCGAGCCGCCGCCATGATGGGGGGCCACCCCGGATCCTCCCTTTCTGTTTCAGGTTCTGCGGCCGGAGTCCGCATCTTTGGGGGGGGGGTACTGTCACGCCCTGGCCTTAGTATTCTTTGTTTCATTTATTATTTTAGTTAGGTCAGGGTGTGACATGGGGAAGGTATGTGGTTTTTGTATTGTCTAGGGTGGTTGTATGGTTTAGGGGGTTAAGTAGAGTAGATGGGTTAGTGTTCAGTGTAGGTGTCTAGTAAAGTCTATGGTTGCCTGAATTGGTTCTCAATCAGAGACAGCTGGTTATTGTTGTCTCTGATTGGGAGCCATATTTAAGGCAGCCATGGGCTTTAGCTGTTTGTGGGTAATTGTCTATGTTGAACGTTTGTTGCTTGTCTGTGCACTTACGTTATTTAGCTTCACGGTCGTTTGTTGTTTTGTTGTTTTGTGTATAGTGTTCGTTTTGTGTTTTCTCTCTCTTCTCAATAAAAGAAGATGTATTTTCCACACGCTGCGCCTTGGTCCACTGTCTATCAAGAAGACGATCGTGACACATACTGCCTTCACAGGGACCAACTCAAATATCTCCACGTAATGGGCTCTGACTGACTCCAGCAAACTGCAGTGAATCAATGTTGGGAAAATACATCTACGTAAACTCCACAAAGCCTTCCACAGCAGGCAGTATTTCTAATTGACTGGACCATGTCTGTATTGACATGTAATCCCTGTAAAGCACAGTTAACTATGTCTTCCCTATTACAGCTTCCTCATGAAGCCTGCTCTGTATATACAGCGAAAGTCTGTGTATTTTGACATTTGTTCATTGACCTGGCCTTTTTCGAAAGTGTACTGTATTTACCCTCATAATGTCTATCCAGAAACGTGTTACAGTTAATAGTCCTGTTTAATGCTGTTACACTGTAAACTTTATAGCAGGCATGTAACCGCTGTGGCCCACTCAACCCTCCACCATTAGCCAGGACCAGAAAGTGTGAACCACAAGTCAACTTCCTCTACCAATCCAGCCATAGAAATACAAGGCCATAAAGCTGGGAGCCTGGCATCCAGCAGTACAAACCAAAGCCACTGGAAATGTGCTGAAACATCTCACTTGGGCTCCTGTCCTCATCCAGGGTACTAGTGTAGGGGCGGTCAACCCAGCCTGATGTTTTACTGTATTAGAGTGTCTGTGTACCTGATGGAAGTGCCACAGTGAGGAGAGGGAGACAGAAGTGATAATAAATCTTGTGAATGGGCTATAGAAGAAGTAGGTACTTATTGTCCTGGATCTGTATCCTGGTCCAGTATAGAGGCTTCATGGGAGTGGCAGGTTCCAACGCAGGTTTCCTTGGGGCCTTCTCTGCTGCCTGGCCGAACCCAAACCCAAATCCTCCCCCAGGAGGAGGGGGTGGGCCGCACCCAGGAGGAGGGGGAGGAGGAGGAGGAGGGCCAGCTCCAGGTAACCCAAGGGGAGGGGGAGGTGGGGGACCAAAACCTGGGAGGGGGGGTGGAGGCGGTGGCCCCATGTTGCCAGGTAACGGGGGAGGAGGAGGTGGAAGCAGTCCTATTTGGCCAGGGAGGGGAGGAGGGGGAGGAGGAGGAGGAAGAGGAGGAGGTGGGCCAGGCAGTCCTCCATGCAGACTCAGGTTGATGGAGTCCAGGTTGAGTTTCTTAGGCACGTTCTGGCTGGGGCTGAGACCGGACCGGCTGGCCTCACCCTCGGGGGTCCTGAGGAAGGTCTCCCTGTCTGTCTGGATGCAGACGTTACGGAAAGTTTTGGGGGGCAGGTCGTCCTCAGTGGACACACAGGTCTCGCGGAGCTTGCCCCTCTCAAGACCCTGGTTAAAGGCCTGGTAACGGTCTGTATGCATCTTGTTGATGACTCCCTCCAGCCGGGACACTGACACAGCATGCTCCCCACGCACCTGGAAGATTTGGAGCTCAAAGTCCGTCTGTGTGGAGCAGGAGCACAGAGATAAGTCAGAAACATCCCACTCAGCCATATGAAACAGAATCACATAATGTTGGGCACCACAAAGACCCGTGGGTGACTCAATGAGAGCATGTGAGGGAAAATGGCCATCATTACCTTTATTAAATTAAATTAAGTGATTTCTAACATCATGCCCACTCATTTTCATTCCAATCTTTCATCCCCAACAGAAAAGTACAATGACTGACAACATAATGAAGAGCTAATAAGCTGGATGTTTATTGGAAGTTTCAAACATCAACATAATCCAGCCAAACTTGAGGAAAAGTGAAAAGAAAACCATTTTGCAATGTATCCGACACATGTTTCTTGTTAGCATGGAGATCAGCAAGGAACATGAATTAGGCACGTTCCTATCCTTTCTCATGGTTTAACTACATGTTTATGAGTGTCAATACGATGGCTTGATGCAAGGGATTAGAGATAAATGGCAGGGTAACACGCAGAGGAAGACCTCTACACGCAGAGGAAGTCATCTATAACTGCTGAATCAGCACTGCTTTAATAATAGTCATTTTCAGACACACTTTCCAGAGACAATTTGCTCAAGTAAGGTTGTTGTTCAGAGAAATTGTTCCATAAATATGGTTAACAGTCTGCTCTATGACCCTCTTACTCATCTCAGGCTGCTCTTGGAACACAGAGGAAACATAACAAATAAATGTGACTACTCCTCTGAGACCTGTGAGAAACTATTTCAAATACTGCTTTCAATTGCATCACCTTGGCACTGGTGGCTCAGTTGAACAAACAATGCATTATGGTGCTTCAGCAACAGAGTGGAATCTGCTGAGTTTAGAGGGTGAACTCTAAACTAGATCTTACAAGAAATAATGGAGACATTTCCAGTTGGAAAGAGACAGGTCAGTAAATGAGATCTCTGGGTGCATCCATGTTGTAAATTGTGATCTTATGTCATATGAGGAACTGGCAGGAGCTTCACATCTGGAACACATCATGACATCACAGCTTCCTCTCTCAATGATGACCTCATATCAAATGTGACTGGGATGTCACATTTAAGACAGGATGAGTCCTACTGTATTTGAGGACTATCATTCAAACACATTTATATCATTGTTGTGCTGTCAATATAAAACATTGTGCCTGACAACAGTGTTGTGCCACAAAAGTGTGAGCCAATTCATGAGATGCTTTGGTTGAAATTACCAATAATAATTAAGGCCAATAATATATTTAGATAGAAATGCAAGGCTGTCCATTTTTAATGGTGGTGAAGAGAGGTGTGTAACCACACTTTGGGACATTGAGACATTCTCAGACATCAAGCCTGGAAAGTCCAGTCACTAAAGACAATAGTTGGCTTTGCTTCTGTGGTTGATTGGCGACATCTAGTGTCACTGAAGAAAACTGCAGTGTCCTGGGTTCATTAAGTATTAGTTACTTTGTTATTACATGCGGACAGTAGGACATGCTGAGGCGACTGCATTTGGTTGAAACAAACCCCAGCACTGAAATCAGTAAGAATGATATGTAGTGAACTGTTTAAAACAAAGAGGATAACTTACATGTAATTTCTCCAACTCCTCTTTGCATTCTCTCTTCAGCTGCAAGAGGGCAGCCTGGTGCTCTGGAAGGGAAAAAAGACATCCACTTACTATAGCTAGAACACATGACAATGTCATTAACATGTATACATAAATACAATTACACAGCATAAGACCATCACCAATGTCACATTAGTTTGAAGGATTATTCAATGTCCACAAGGGATTACATTTTCAATAGCAACCAACTTTACATGACATTCATGAGACCATTCTCTCTTTCACCAGACATTAATTAGTACAATAGTAAAACAGACACAAGATTAACATGTGATTGCAGGGATAACTAATATGGCAGTGAAACATAATCCTCTCTTCCTCCATGTTACGCTAGGCTGCTGCTGAGGGACGAAAGAGACAAGGGGTCTGAATACTCTCCAATAATATTGTCAGATGCTACTATTGTCTTACAACACAGATGTATGTCCTTCATTGTTCTTCAGGCGGTCCGTTGAAGACAAAGGCATGTCTCTTCCAGGAAGGACATTGAAAAGAAGTTGGTTTAGTTTCCTAAATTAGCTCTTTTAATGGCATGGATGTGACTGAGCCACCCTACAGTAGATATTTGAGCCACCCTACAGTAGATATTTGAGCCACCCTACAGTAGATATTTGAGCCACCCTACAGTAGATATTTGAGCCACTCTACAGTAGATATTTGAGCCACCCTACAGTAGATATTTGAGCCACTCTACAGTAGATATTTGAGCCACCCTACAGTAGATATTTGAGCCACCCTACACTAGATATTTGAGCCACCCTACAGTAGATATTATATATTTTATTATCTACTGTAGGGTGGCTCAGTTACATCTACAGTGCATTTGGAAAGTATTCAGACCCCTTACTTTTTCCACAAGTTTGGAACCACCAAACTCTTCCTAGAGCTGCCCGCCCAGCTAAAAGGAGCAATCGTGGGAGAAGGGCCATGGTCAGGGAGGTGACCAAGAACCCAATTATCACTCTGACAGAGTTCCTCTGTGGAGATGGGAGAACCTTCCAGAAGGACAACCATCTCTGCAGCACTCCACCAATCGGGCCTTTATGGTAGAGTGGCCAGACGGATGCCACTCCTCAGTAAAAGGAACATGACAGCCCGCTTGGAGTTTGCCAAAAGGTACCTAAAGGACTCTTGGACAAGATTATGGTCGGATGAAACCAAGATTGAACTCTTTGGCCTGAATGCCAAGAGTCACATCTGGAGGAAACCTGGCACCATCCCTACGGTGAATCATGGTGGTGGCAGCATCATGCTGTGGGGATAATTTTCAGTGGCAGGGACTGGGAGATTAGTCAAGATCGAGGGAAAGAGGAACGGAGCAAAGTGCAGAGAGATCCTTGATGAAAACCTGCTCCAGAGCGCTCAGGACCTCAGACTGGGGCGAAGGTTCACCTTCCAATAGGACAACGACACTAAGCACACAGCCAAGACAACACAGGAGTGGCTTCGGGACAAGTTTCTGAATGTCCTTGAGTGGAACAGCCAGAGCACGGATTTGAACCCAATTGAACATCTCTGGAGAGACCTGAAAATAGCTGTGCAGCGATGCTCCCTATCCAACCTGACAGAGCTTGAGAGGATCTGCAGAGAAGAATGGGAGAAACTCCCCAAATACAGGTGTACCAAGCTTGTAGTGTCATACCCAAGAAGACTCAAGGCTGTAATCACTGCCAAAGGTGCTTCAACAAAGTACTGAGTAGAGGGTCTGAATACTTATGTAAATGTGATATTTCAGTTTTTTTGTTTTAATAGATTTGAAAATAGTTCTACAAACCTGTTTTTGCTTTGTCATGATGGGGTATTGTGTGTAGATTGATGAGGGGAAAAAACGATTTAATACATTTTAGAATAAGGCTGTAACTTAACAAAATGTGGAAAAAGTCAAGGGGTCTGAATACTTTCCGAATGCACTGTATGCCATTAAAAGAGCTTATTTAGGAAACTAAACCAATCTGTTTTCAATGTCCTTCCTGTTACTGTAAAGGATACTGCATTTTCAAAAACTGCTTTATTTACTTTGCCTCATCATCTCACAGTAAACTACAGTAATATCACGTATATATGGCCAGAGTATGTGAGAATAAGAATGTCTTCGACATTCGACAACCACATAAAAATATGTCAGCTAATTGTGCAGTGAACCATATAAATAGCTTCTGGAAGTCTGAACGAGTTAGATACCTCAGCAGTAAAGCTATTAGAGCTAAACAATCTGCTGTAAAGGGGATATTACAGTATAATGTCTGGTGGTTAAAGTATTCAAGCAATTTGTGAGAACAAACCAATAATTATGCTGTTTCAAGGCTAGTATTCTGATAGAGTAAAAGCACAAGAGTTAATGGTAGGCTTACGGCTCATGGTAAATGGTGTGGGTGCTATGTGGAACAGTATGGGTGTGTGTCTACAGGAAATGGATGTGCACACACACATAAACATGCTCTTTGTTGTTTTTATCTAGCTACCTATCAGCTTGGACCTTTGCTCAGCCTTCCAAACTCCATGAGCAGTGAGATGGCCTGATATACCTGCCAAATAATGTCTCTGCTACAGTACAGCAGGTTCTAGGCTGCACAATGTCTCTGAATCTAAGACATTAAGAGAAATGAGCATCTCCCTGTAATGTAGTTGGATCAGCCTATTTAGAGTCATGTGCGCCTTTACCCTATTTGTGTGAGTATTCTTCTTCAGCGAGAGAGAGAGAGAGAGAGAGCGACAGAGAGACAGAGAGAGAGAGAGAGACAGAGAGACAGAGAGACAGAGAGAGAGAGAGAGAGAGAGAGAGAGCGAGCGAGAGAGAAAGAGAGAGAGAGAAAGAGAGAGAGAGAGAAACAGAGAAGCATAGCCAGGCTGAGAGAGTGGCAGGCTGCCCAGCCCCAGCTTATCTCCAAACTACCTCCCAAAGCTCCACTATACCCTGTGATGCTAGCAGACATCTCAACATACAGCAGCATTACCGTGGAGGAAAGGTTACAGTGCGTTCCTGCTTTAAAAGGATTTAAAGGGTTTTCTTACACCCTGTCACTGGGCCCAGCTGGCTGTACAGACACCAGCAGGGCTGCACTACTTGTTTGTATCACCTCTCAATTAGATTAACCAGTCAGGTTAAGTAAGGAGAGTGCCTGCCATGGATAAAACAGGGTGGAGGCACTCATGATCAGTAGATTATCATATCTTGTGAGACTTAGTTAAGGCAGATAACAGCATACAGGTGTTTCTCAACAAGAGATTGTATAATATTGCAGAAGAGGTGTAGAGTAAGTGGAAAGCTCCAGGATGGCACAGGTCTTTACCTGCCTCGGTGTACCTCAGCCCCACCTTCTCCTCCTCATCCTTGGGCTTGGGCGGGGGCCAGATGGCTTGGAGCCGCCCAGGGGTCCTGTCCTCACTGTCTGCAGGGGAGGTGACCTCAGACTGGGAGGAAAGACAGCAGATGATACCTCAGTTAACACAGAACATACATAGAAACTGTACACACTCTCCAAGGCTTACAGTACAGTCGTTGCCCAATCTGACTGAGAAGTCAACACGTGATAAGACATGAGACCATCTCAAATCAAGACTATCCCCAAAGCTAATACCCTATGAGATAATATCACTTTAAAGTTACAAACATATTGGTTTTGTCCTGTCTGCATTGCATATGCCCAAGAAAACACAACATCGCTTTACATTCATAAATGTCAAAACCTTGGTGATCTGAGTTTTTTATTTTTATGAATAGCGATCTTTAAAATACAACATACATACGGAATACTGCTTTGAGTTAGACACAAACAGTACATACGTTAGACTCTGCTGGACCTTTTTGCTCACTGCTGCTAGGAGACTTGGAGGTTCTCTCACAGATGGATTTCAGCAGCTCCTTTTCACTTCTGTTATTTTCCTTGACAGCATCTAAATCCACAGGCTCTTCTGTATCCTTTTTAGCAGGTTTGGAGCTCTTGAAGGTGTCAAGTGTTGTGTCTGAAGCTTTCCTGCTGTCTGCTGGTGGGGTGATGGGGATGTGCTCTGGACCCTTGTCTGTCACCCCCTCCTCCCTCCTCTCTGGGTCCCTGTCTGGGTCTAGCTTGCCCTCGGCCTTGGTACCGTCTAGGTTGAGTAGCTGGCTGATCTGCCCTAAGAGATTACTCTTGGTCTCAGACACAGTTTTGGGCTCGGGACATTTCTTGGACGTGCTGCTACTGGAGGTGATCTGCTCAGGGAGGTTCTTGATTTTGTTGATGCTCTTCTTCAGGCTCAGCAGGGCCAGATCAGTGTCTCTCTGTTTGATCTCAGACACTGTCTCCCTCTCCTCCCCCACGGCCCCCTTCTTCAGAACCCGCAGCCTGCTGAACAGGGCAGGAATTTCGAAGGAGGGGGCCTGGCAGGAGGCTGTGCCCCTGGCGGGAGACAATGTGGTGGAGGGCGGATCTGTATCGGGCCTCCTAGTGGCAGGCATGTCGCCTTGGCCCCTGGGCGAGACAGAGACAGGAAAGGCACTTGGCTGGCTGTCAACTGGGGACTTTGCAGGGACATGCGTGTCAGGCTGCTCCTCCAGGCTGGGGGAAGATGGCTCTGCTGCTTCAGGTGGCCTGGAATCAGAGAGGGCAGAAGGGGAGTCGAGGCAGGGAGCATGCTCTCTATGCTCCTCAGTTCCAGTGTTTTCCGACAATATCTCCTTCCTCTGTCCAGTATCTTGGTCCGCTGGCTGTCCTGACGGCAAGGCAGTGTTGTCTGCTGCTGCCTCCGATGTCTGGGGTTCAGAGGTCAAAGACAGGTTAAGAGGTGAAGCCACTGCAGGGTTTCCAGCACACACGTCAGTAAGGCCCAATACCTCCTGGTTGATGCTGAAGCCTTTGGCTACTTTGTGGTGATGATGGCTGGACCCCTCTGCACCCATGGCTGCTGCATCCACACCCACCTCCACAGGCCTGGGATCAGTGGATAGGTATGTGCTGCAGCCGTCTCCAGGCACTTGTGGTTTGGAGACGGAGGAGAAGAGACCAAGATCTGTCCCACTGTCAGATCTGCCCATAATCCTTCCAGAGTACAGAACAGAGGTGTCTTTGAGGGATCTTTCCACAAGACTTTCTGGCTTGAACACAGGCAGCTCTAAGTCTGTATCAATGGCACCTCTCACTGGGCCAGCGGGTGGCAGCTGACCAATGTTATTATCGTTCACTGTCCACTGGTCATCGTCAGGTGGGAGGGACATTCCAGGGGAGGCATGCTTGTCTGATTGGCTGAGGCTGCTGATCCCCTCCTCATCTTCCATCTCTGTGTCGCTGCAGATCTCCACCCTAGTGACCTGGACCAGATCTGGGTCGGCCACGGACACAGACACTTGGCCTGGGTTAGGAGGAGAGGTCACAGAGCTACTCTTCCTACTGGACTCATTCTCCCATGATTCCATCCTGTCCTCCGTATCAAGGAAGGTGGCCTCTCCATTATGAAGAACCTCACGCCTACCCCTCACATCTCCCCCCACTCGAAGTCTGTCGTCACTGATAACATCCAGAGCACTTGGATAATGAACCCCTGTGAGATAGTTATCTTCATCAGACAGGGTCCTGAAAGCTGTCAGCACCGCAGTCTCTCCCGCCAGCCTCTGAGGCTCAGGCTTGTCCCCACGTGTAAACATAGTGGAGATCTTATTGCGGAACGAACTGGATTGCTGCTTCCCCTGACCGTTAGAGCTATTACTTACACTGTCCATTTTCACAGAACCTTTAACTGTCATGTAGCATGTACTTATGCCAGTGAACTCCTAGCCAGCAGGTAGAGGCTACCCGAGCACAGTGTGTCCATTCAGGGTGTCACAAAAGGCTCATCTCTACACTGAGAGGAACCTCGACCTGCCAATTTGTGTTCCACTTCAACTGGTTCCAGTGAACAAAAGGCCTTTGTGAGGACAAATCCCCTAGCTCCTCTTAACCTCTCCAGGAGGGCTCCAGGTATAACCCCTGCTCTCCTGTAATCCTGTATGGCAACACAAGACCCTGCTGTGTTGCATATAGATCACTATCTACAATCACAAACAGCCTCGACTCCTCTGTACGTTAAATGTCATTTCCAGTGATGTAAAGCCGAGCGAAATTCCAATGACTTTCCCGGTCAAGTCAAACTGTTCAGAGGCAGGAAGCATGTCCTGGAATAATCTCCCTGGGAATCCAGGAGGAACTCATTTTCAGTTTCTCAGGAAAACATTACAACCAGTTTTAAAAGTTATTTCAGGGTGGTCTGGAAGGTTCTATTTCCCCTCTATGTGTAGGTAGAGAGACCTGATTCAGAGCAACTGTCTGAGTTGCCCTCCTGGCGTGGTTCTTTCCCCTCTTTCCCTGTGTCTGTATGTGTACAGGAGAGCTCTGTGTTCCTGAGAAAAGCCTCCAGGTTGGAAAAAAATGTGCCTCACTGGTCTACCCGGGCTGGCCCCGCCTCCCCCCTCCCTCCCCTGCCCTGCCTGGGAGGGATCTGTGGCGGCAAGCAGAACAGGTGTCCGATTAGTCCATCTTACTTCCGTAAAATGTCAGCCACAGGTAGCTGGAGCTCTCTGTTGCTTAGCACTATCCTTTCTTAATGCATTGTAAACAGAGTGGGGCTGCTAGCTAGTTAGCTAGCTAATCTCCTGGTTGGTTAGGTGGACGGTGGAGGAGGTCCAGCCCAGTGTTACAGATGACAGTGCTTTCTATACTATTAAGGCACAGAGCTTAAGCTGTGGTGATTAGTCAGTCTGGAACTGCTACTGCTGCTGCCCAGCCCTGACCAGCACTCCAGCACTGCAATCTTGTGTCGTCAGTAGCTCCGCTAACGCCAAGGGGCTAACACTGCTACTGTTTGCTGAGAGGAAAATAGGTTATGATTCCCTCATCTCAGTGTGAATGTCATTAGAAAAGATTAAGGATGTCTTCACATTAAATCATAAACTGAACACATACATATACACACATTCGTTATCTAGTACAGTGAGTTTATAGTAAGTTTACACAGACAAGTAACATTGTACTCTGTCTGTAGTCTACAAAACCCGCTGCTTCAAATACGATGGGTTCAAAAATCTTTCAAGTACCATGCCCCCTTTATATGAACACAATGTGCACTTGACAGATTTTAGCACAAAACAGAGCACATAGGCCTGAAAAGTACTTAGTGAAATTAGGGCTACTTGTTCATTGAGCTTTCAGACGGAACTCAAAGCCCTAGTAAGGCCATATTTGGCCTAAGCAGCCAAAGTTCACTCCTCAATGCATTCCTCCAGACACAGGAAGATTAAGAATGACTAATGGTTGTCAAGGTGATTTAGAGCCCCATACCAAACCAGACATGAGGTTTGAGTTCAAAGACAAAATGTTTGACATTAATAATACATATCTGTAATCATTAATAATCTATTAGATATTAAATAATCATATGTATAATGTATTAGAAAATACTATTGTATTTAAACATAATGTCTCTAACTGGGATTAAAATAAATCCACAGATTGTCAGTCAGAGGCTCTCTGTCAATCCTGGAGCGAGGCGCCCTGAGCCCTGGCCCATTATGTAATAGCATTGGCTTTTAATTTACTCAGTGTAAATATATCAGCTAACCGCATAGCCAGGTCTCAGCTGGACTTACGCTGTTCTGTGGGCTGAGAGGAGCTGAGTCACAATGACAGACAGCTAGAGGAGGGCCCTTTTACAAATCCCACATTGATCACAACTACTCGTGACTTGAAAAACAAGTCACCCCAATGGAGTCCATGACTACAATGACAGCTTAGGCCACACCATAGATTGTCGGTATCTTTATGCTGAGACAGTCTACCACTAGAGGAAAAACACAACAGGGATTACTTTTGTTATGATATGATGGCTGCAACAGAGATCGAGGAGTGGCTGTTGATAACACTATGCTATGCTACTCTGTCTGACAACCACACAAAACAATCTACTGTTGCTTAACTTAGTCAAACAGCATGATGGAATCTTGACAGACAGGCACAGTAATTGTTTAGTTGTTACAATTTATATGACCTTCTCTTGACACTTTACCCAAAATAATAGATGTGCTGGCAGGTGAGAGGTGGTGGTAAATCAATCTAGTTTAATTTGATGACTAGATACTGGGTCACCATGTTAACAGTAGATGTACCATCCTAGGTAAAACATTGAAACGTGACAATACTACCGTGCCTGTGACAAACAGCTGGTGTTTGGGTAGATTAAATATGTAGACTTTGTTTGTGGGATCTCTCGCTCAGCTGTAGAGATGTTTGGCAAGCTCTGAAGAATCCATTTGTTTGATTTCAGTACAGAGTGAAAACACCTTGAGACACACTGTACCAACAGCAGGTTTTATCTGTCTGTTAGCGTGTTTGGCAGACCCACACAAGTCAGGTGCCCTGGCCTGTAGCAAACACATAGTTGAGCTTCTTAGCTCTACTCACTAAGAGAAAGGGAGCTAAATACTGTGCATGACGCAATCAATCCACTCTAATATGGTTTACAGTGACTTGACAACTGGGCACTACACCCTTAGATAGCATGTGCTATCTAGGGCTGCCCCCATAGGATAACTCATTAATGAACCCTTTTTGTTCCAGGTAGAACCCTTTTGTGTACAGGTAGAACTATTTTGGCTTCCATGTAGAACGCTTACCACAGAGGGTTCTACAGTCGTGGCCAAAAGTTTTGAGAATGACACAAATATTAATTTCCACAAAGTTCGCTGCTTCAGTATCTTTAGATATTTTTGTCAGATGTTACTATGGAATACTTAAGTATAATTACAAGCATTTCATAAGTGTCAAAGGCTATTATTGACAATTACATGAAGTTGATGCAAAGAGTCAATATTTGCAGTGTTGACCCTTCTTTTTCAAGACCTCTGCAATCCGCCCTGGCATGCTGTCAATTAACTTCTGGGCCACATCCTGACTGATGGCAGCCCATTCTTGCATAATCAATGCTTGGAGTTTGTCAGAATTTGTGGGTTTTTGTTTGTCCACCCGCCTCTTGAGGTTGACCACAAGTTCTCAATGTGATTAAGGTCTGGGGAGTTTCCTGGCCATGGACCCAAAATATCGATGTTTTGTTCCCCGAGCCACTTAGTTATCACTTTTGCCTTATGGCAAGGTGCTCCATCATGCTGGGAAAGGCATTGTTCGTCACCAAACTGTTCCTGGATGGTTGGGAGAAGTTGCTCTCGGAGGATGTGTTGGTACCATTCTTTATTCATGGCTGTGTTCTTAGGCAAAATTGTGAGTGAGCCCACTCCCTTGGCTGAGAAGCAACCCCACACATGAATTATGCTTTACTGTTGGCATGACACAGGACTGATGGTAGCGATCACCTTGTCTTCTCCGGACAAGCTTTTTAACCGGATGCCCCAAACAATTGGAAAGGGGATTCATCAGAGAAAATGACTTTACCCCAGTCCTCAGCAGTCCAATCCCTGTACCTTTTGCAGAATATCTGTCACGTTCCTGACCTGTTTTCTGTTAGTTTTTGTATGTGTTAGTTGGTCAGGACGTGAGTTTGGGTGGGCAGTCTATGTTTTCTGTTTCTATGTTGGTTAATGGGTACCTAATATGGTTCTCAATTAGAGGCAGGTGGTTTTCATCTCCTCTGATTGAGAATCATATTAAGGTAGGTGGTGTCACATTGGTTGTTTGTGGGTGGTTGTCTCCTGTGTCTGTGTAAGTGTATGTTACGCCACACGGGACTGTTTTCGGTTTTGTTTGTTCGTTCGTTTTATGTAGTCAGTTTTCCTGTTATTGCGTTCTTCACGTTATATGTAAGTTCGTGTCCAGGTCTGTTGACTGCGTTTGTTATTTTGTAAATTCTCAAGTGTTTCGTGTTCGTCGTGTTTTCTGTTTTGTTTAATAAATAATATGTCGAACTACAACGCTGCAGTTTGGTCGAATCACTACTCCTCCTTTTCGGATGAAGAGGAGGAGGAACGCCGTTACAGAACCACCCACCGATCCAGAACCAAGCAGCGTGAGTTCGAGCAGTGGACATGGGAGGACGTGTTAAATGGAAAAGGTTGCTACACATGGGAGGAGATCCGAGCTGGAAGAGATCGCCTTCCATGGGAACAGCTGGAGGCGATTAGGAGAGCGGAGGCAACGGGAGAGAGAGACCGGATTTATGAAGGTACGCGGCTAGCACGGAAGCCCGTGAAGAAACCCCAAAAATTTCTTGGGGGGGGGCTAAGAGGTAGTGGGCCAAGGGCAGGTAGGAGACCTGCGCCCACTTCCCAGGCTAACCGTGGAGAGCGGGAGTACGGGCAGACGCCGTGTTACGCAGTAGAGCGCACGGTGTCTCCTGTACGCGTGCATAGCCCGGTGCGGGTTATTCCACCTCCCCGCACTGGTAGGGCTAGATTGGGCATTGAGCCAGGTGCCATGATGCCGGCTCAACGCGTCTGGTCTCCAGTGCGTCTCCTCGGGCCGGCATACATGGCACCAGCCTTACGCATGGTGTCCCCGGTTCGCCTACATAGCCCGGTGCGGGTTATTCCACCTCCCCGCACTGGTCGGGCGACGGGGAGCATTCAACCAGGTAAGGTTGGGCAGGCTCAATGCTCAAGGGAGCCAGTACGCTTGCACGGTCCGGTATTTCCGGCGCTACCTCCCCGCCCCAGCCCAGTACCACCAGTGCCTACACCACGCACCAGGCTTCCAGTGCGTTTTCAGAGCCCTGTTCCTCCTCCACGCACTCTTCCTATGGTGCGTGTCTCCAGCCCAGTGCCTCCAGTTCCGGCACCACGCACTAAGCCACCTGTGCGTCTCCAGAGCCCTGTACACACTGTTCCTTCTCCCCGTACTCGTCCTGATGTGCGTGCCCTCAGCCCGGTGCCACCAGTGCCGGTACCACGCACCAGGCAAATAGTACGCTTTGAGAGTCCAGTGTGCCCTGTCCCTGCTCCCCGCACTAGCATGAAGGTGCGTGTCCTTAGCCCGGTGCCTCCAGTTCCGGCACCACGCACCAGGCCTACAGTGCGCCTCATCCGGCCAGAGCCATCCGTCTCCCTAGCGTCATCTGAGCCATCCGTCTCCCCAGCGCCATCTGAGCCATCCGTCTCCCCAGTGCCGTCTGAGCCATCCGTCTGCCCAGTGCCGTCTGAGCCATCCGTCTGTCCCGAGCCATTAGAGCCGCCCGTCTGTCCCGAGCCGTCAGAGCCGTTAGTCAGTCAGGAGCCGCTAGAGCCATTCGTCAGTCAGGATCTGCCAGAGCCGCCAACCAGACAGGATCTGCCAGAGCCGCCAACCAGACAGGATCTGCCAGAGCCGCCAACCAGACAGGATCTGCCAGAGCCGCCAACCAGACAGGATCTGCCAGAGCCGCCAACCAGACAGGATCTGCCAGAGCCGCCAACCAGACAGGATCTGCCAGAGCCGTCAGCGAGCCATGAGCGTCCAGAGCCGTCAGCCAGCCATGAGCGTCCAGAGCCGTCAGCCAGCCATGAGCGTCCAGAGCCGTCAGCCAGCCATGAGCGTCCAGAGCCGTCAGCCAGCCATGAGCGTCCAGAGCCGTCAGCCAGCCATGAGCGTCCAGAGCCGTCAGCTAGTCATGAGCGTCCAGAGCTGCCATGTATCCAGAACTGCCACTCAGTCCAGAGCTGTCTCTCTGTCCGGAGCTGCCCTTCAGTCCGGAGTTGCCCCTCTATCCTGAGCTACCTCTCTATCCTGAGCTACCTCTCTATCTTGAGCTACCTCTCTATCCTGACCTACCTCTCTGTCCTGAGCTACCTTGTCCCGGAGCTGTCCCTTATTTTTGTGTTGCCTCATATTAGGTGGGTGGAATAGGAGGGTGGTCATTCTGAGGGGGAGAAGTAAGCTGGGATTGACTATGGTGGGGTGGGGACCTCGCCCAGAGCCTGAGCCACCACCGTGGTCAGATGCCCACCCTGACCCTCCCCTAGACTTTGTGCTGGTGCGCCCGGAGTTCGCACCTTAAGGGGGGGGTTATGTCACGTTCCTGACCTGTTTTCTGTTAGTTTTTGTATGTGTTAGTTGGTCAGGACGTGAGTTTGGGTGGGCAGTCTATGTTTTCTGTTTCTATGTTGGTTAATGGGTACCTAATATGGTTCTCAATTAGAGGCAGGTGGTTTTCATCTCCTCTGATTGAGAATCATATTAAGGTAGGTGGTGTCACATTGGTTGTTTGTGGGTGGTTGTCTCCTGTGTCTGTGTAAGTGTATGTTACGCCACACGGGACTGTTTTCGGTTTTGTTTGTTCGTTCGTTTTATGTAGTCAGTTTTCCTGTTATTGCGTTCTTCACGTTATATGTAAGTTCGTGTCCAGGTCTGTTGACTGCGTTTGTTATTTTGTAAATTCTCAAGTGTTTCGTGTTCGTCGTGTTTTCTGTTTTGTTTAATAAATAATATGTCGAACTACAACGCTGCAGTTTGGTCGAATCACTACTCCTCCTTTTCGGATGAAGAGGAGGAGGAACGCCGTTACAATATCAGTCTGTCCCTAATGTTTTTCCTGGAGAGAAGTGGCTTCTTTGCTGCCCTTCTTGACACCAGGCCATCCTCCAAAAGTCTTTGCCTCACTGTGCGTGCAGATGCACTCACATCTGCCTGCTGCCATTCCCGAGCAAGCTCTGTACTGGTGGTGCCCCGATCCCGCAGCTGAATCGACTTTAGGAGACGGTCCTGGCGCTTGCTGGACTTTTTTGGGCGCCCTGAAGCCTTCTTCACAACAATTGAACCGCTCTCCTTGAAGTTCTTGATGATCCGATAACTGTTTGATTTAGGTACAATCTTACTGGCAGAAATATCCTTGCCTGTGAAGCCCTTTTTGTGCAAAGCAATGATGACGGCACGTGTTTCCTTGCAGGTAACTCTGTTTGACAGAGGAAGAACAATGATTCCAAGCACCACCCTCCTTTTGAAGCTTCCAGTCTGTTATTCGAACTCAATCAGCATGACAGAGTGATCTCCAGCCTTGTCCTGGTCAACACTCACACCTGTGTTAATGGGAGAATCACTGACATGATGTCAGCTGGTCCTTTTGTGGCTGGGCTGAAATGCAGTGGAAATGTTTTTTTGGGGATTCAGTCCATTTTCATGGCAAAGGGGGACTTCATCTGATCATTCTTCATAACATTCTGGAGTATATGCAAATTGCCATCATACTAACTGAGGCAGCAGACTTTGTGAAAATTCATATTTGTGTCATTCTAAAAAAATGTGGCCACGACTGTACATGGAACCAAAAAGGGTGTTACCTGGAACCAAATAGGGTTCTTTAAAGGGTTCTCTTATGGGGACAGCTGAAGAACCATTTTGGAACCCTTTTTTCGAAGAGTGTAGAAATGGTGGCATGTGAAGGTGTTAGCAGAGTGGCTACAGTAGGTACTGGGCTCTGGGAACCGCCACGGTACACGGTACACAGCACCACATCCCAGATCTCGTAATGTTAATGCAACTGCAGGAATTTAAGGAAATAAGCAAATCAAATCAAATCAAAGTTTATTTGTCACGTGTGCCGAATACAACAGGTAGACCTTACAGTGAAATGCTTACTTACAGGCGCTAACCAATAGTGCAAAAAAGGTGTTAGGTGAACAATAGGTAAGTAAAGAAATAAAACAACAGTAAAAAGACAGGCTATATACAGTAGCGAGGCTATAAAAGTAGCGAGGCTACATACAGACACTGGTTAGTCAGGGTGTTTAAGGTAGTGTGTACATGTAGATATGGTTAAAGTGACTATGCATATATGATGAACAGAGAGTAGCAGTAGCGTAAAAGAGGGGTCGGCGGGTGGTGGGTGGCGGGACACAATGCAGATAGCCCGGTTAGCCAGGCTTGGGGGTAAAAACTGTTGAGAAGCCTTTTTGTCCTAGACTTGGCACTCCGGTACCGTTTGCCATGCGGTAGCAGAGAGAACAGTTTATGACTGGGGTGGCTGGGGTCTTTGACAATTTTTTGGGCCTTCCTCTGACACCGCTTGGTGTAGAGGTCCTGGATGGCAGGCAGCTTAGCCCCAGTGATGTACTGGGCCGTACGCACTACCCTCTGTAGTGCCTTGCGGTCAGAGGCCCGAACAATTGCCGTACCAGGCAGTGATGCAACCAGTCAGGATGCTCTCGATGTTGCAGCTGAAGAACCTTTTGAGGATCTCAGGACCCATGCCAAATCTTTTTAGTTTCCTGAGGAGGAATAGGCTTTGTCGTGCCCTCTTCACGACTGTCTTGGTGTGTTTGGACCATTCTAGTTTGTTGTTGATGTGGACACCGAGGAACTTGAAGCTCTCAACCTGCTCCACTACAGCCCCATCGATGAGAATGGGGGCGTGCTCGGGTCCTCCTTTTCCTGTAGTCCACAATCATCTCCTTAGTCTTGGCTACGTTGAGGGATAGGTTGTTATTCTGGCACCACACGGCCAGGTCTCTGACCTCCTCCCTATAGGCTGTCTCGTCGTTGTCTGTGATCAAGCCTACCACTGTTGTGTCGTCTGCAAATGTAATGATGGTGTTGGAGTTGTGCCTGGCCATGCAGTCGTGGGTTAACAGGGAGTACAGGAGGGGACTGAGCACGCACCCCTGTGGAGCTCCAGTGTTGAGGATCAGCGTGGCAGATGTGTTGCTACCTACCCTCACCACCTGGGGGCGGCCCGTCAGGAAGTCCAGGATCCAGTTGCAGAGGGAGGTGTGTAGTCCCAAGATCCTAAGCTTAGTGATGAGCTTTGAGGGTACTATGGTGTTGAACGCTGAGCTGTAGTCAATGAATAGCATTCTCACATAAGTGTTCCTTTTGTCCAGGTGGGAAATGGCAGTGTGGAGTGCAATAGAGATTGCATCATCTGTGGATCTGTTTGGGCGGTATGCAAATTGGAGTGGGTCTAGGGTTTCTGGGATAATGGTGTTGATGTGAGCCATTACCAACCTTTCAAAGCACTTCATGGCTACGGACGTGAGTGCTACGGGTCTGTAGTCATTTAGGCAGGTTGCCTTTGTGTTCTTGGGCACAGGGACTATGGTGGTCTGCTTGAAACATGTTGGTATTACAGACTCAATCAGAGACATGTTGAAAATGTCAGTGAAGACACCTGCCAGTTGGTCAGCACATGCCTGGAGCACACGTCCTGGTAATCCGTCTGGCCCCGCAGCCTTGTGTATGTTGACCTGTTTAAAGGTCTTACTCACTTGGCTATGGAGAGCGTGATCACACAGTCGTCTGGAACAGCTGATGCTCTCATGCATGCCTCAGTGTTGCTTGCCTCGAAGCGAGCATAGAAGTGATTTAGCTCGTCTGGTAGGCTCATGTCACTGGGCAGCTCGCGGCTGTGCTTCCCTTTGTAGTCTGTAATAGTTTGCAAGCCCTGTCACATAAGACGAGCGTCGGAGCTGGTGTAGTACGATTCAATCTTAGCCCTGTATTGACGCTTTGCCTGTTTGATGGTTCGTTGTAGGGCATAGCAGGATTTCTTGTAAGCTTCCGGGTTAGAGTCCCGCACCTTGAAAGCGGCAGCTCTACCCTTTAGCTCAGTGCAAATGCTGCCTGTAATCCATGGCTTCTGGTTGGGGTATGTACGTACAGTCACTGTGGGGACGATGTCCTCGATGCACTTATTGATAAAGCCAGTGACTGATGTGGTGTACTCCTCAATGCCATCGGAAGAATCCCGGAACATGTTCCAGTCTGTGATAACAAAACAGTCCTATAGTTTAGCATCTGCTTCATCTGACCACTTTTTTATAGACCGAGTCACTGGTGCTTCCTGTTTTAATTTTTGCTTTTAAGCAGGAATCAGGAGGATAGAGTTGTGGTCGGATTTACCAAATGGAGGGCGAGGGAGAGCTTTGTACACGTTTTTGTGTGTGGAGTACAGGTGATCTAGAATTGTTTTCCCTCTGATTGCACATTTAACATGTTGATAGAGATTTGGTAGAACTGATTTAAGTTTGAGGTCATAGTGCCAACATCTGTCTGTGGTGGTAAATAAACAGCCACAAAAAGTATAGCTGAGAACTCTCCAGGCAAGTAGTGTGGCCTGCAATTTATCACAATATACTCTACTTCAGGCGAGCAAATCTAGAGACTTCCTTAGATTTCGTGCACCAGCTGTTGTTTACAAATATGCACAGACCTCCCCCCTCGTCTTACCGAAGTGTGCTGTTCTATCTTGCCGGTGCAGCGTATATCACGCTAGCTGAATATCCATGTCGTCATTCAGCCACGATTCCGTGAAACATAGGATATTACAGTTTTTGATATCCCGTTGGTAGGATATTCGTGATCGTACCTCGTCTAATTTATTGTCCAATGATTGCACGTTGGTGAGTAGTATTGACGGTAACGGCAGCTTTCCCAGTCGCCTTCTCCGGGTCCTGACCAGGCATCCGGCTCTTTGTCCTCTGATCCTGCGTCGCTTCCTCTTGCGAATAAAGGGGATGTCGGTCCTGTGGGGTGTTTGGAGAATGTCTTGTGTGTCGTCTTTGTTGTAGAAACAATCTTTGTCTAATCCGAGGTGAGCGATCGCTGTCCTGATATCCAGAAGCTCTTTTTTGCCGTAAGATACGGTGGCAGAAACATTATGTACAAAATAAGTTACAAATAACGCAAAAAAAAACACATAATAGCACAATTGGTTGGGCGCTGCTGCTACTGCTAATGTGTAGTAGCCTTCATAGAGTATCAAATAGGGCCCAGATTTGTTCCTGACCATGTGACCTGACCAAAGTTGTTCCTGACCATGTGACCTGACCAGGGAATACTCTAGGCCCTATTTGCAATTTGGCCAGTTTTTTCCTGGTCAGGTCACATGACTCATGACATAAGTATGATGTATTGCTGCTCTCACCGTGCACTCCAGTCCAGGGTAGTAGGGGGTATCTCCAATGATGTCATCTTCTGGGGGCGTGATCCTGAGGATGTCCAGGTGGTCAGGACGGGAGGCAGGGTTCAGGGAGTTCTGCGTCTGGGAAATAGCATCATCACCGTCCAGCATCCAGATGTCAGCCTCCTCTACACACAAAAACACACACAGGCACACACACACACACACAATAATGAAATGTTATGAATTGTAACGTGTAATAACAGGTGTATTAAGATAGACTGAAACACACCATCCGTTAGGGGGGATTTTACCAAGCAACAGAGCCATTATGTATCCTGAATGGATCAGTGGGTGGAGGAGGTAAAGCAGGCATCGACACCTTCTAAAAGACACAGAGAAAAGCCACTCTGCTGCAGGGTACAGATGCCTATGTATATACTGTCCTCAGCTAGCCTCGCTTCAGCTTGAGGATCACCAAACATGCACTGATCTGATAAACAAATACCACTATATCCAATATGGATTTATGCGTATGAGTTCCATAGGGAGGATGGATTCAGTTTGTCCACTTCCATATGAGCTTTGTGATTCAGACCTCAGAGACAACCTCATCCATAGCCCATCCCCCCTCCAGCCTATGAGCACAAATAATGTCAAGGGTAGGCTAGTTTAGTGCACTCCCCCCCAAAAAATAAACAAAACACAACAGTACATCTCGCTAAAAATACTCTCACATCCACATGGATGCGCACACGTGGTACTCTCAGACACAATGAAAATATGCCTGCACTCTTCCCCTTGGGAGAAGCACTCATGCAAGATAAATAAAGAGTGGTAGAGGAGAAAGAGAAGCAGCAAAGCAGCTCACACTGAACTTGATGCTCAGCGACCTCCATTTAGGGTTTTCTCATGCTGTAATACACCTCCCAGGAGGGTCACACTGCTATCACCTCAACCTGTTTGGATAAATAATGAGATTGAACTGAGAGGCATCTTACCTCCTGTTGCATTAGATGCTCAAATATCACATCTCAGTGTAGTGCCATCACACCCTTGAGCTACTGTAGCCACACTATAACCTCCTAAACTGCAGCAGTAACCCAGTAAAATACCTCAAATACTGTCTATCCTACAGTGTCCTCAACCCCAGTTTAGGTCGGAGACAAATGGTTTCAATGCAGAGTTGTAAGAACAC